>NW_017971555.1:0-144851 GCF_001883845.1 Diplodia corticola | reverse complement strand
TATACCATAGTGGACTCCGGCCGGTGGTTGCAGCCTCAGAGCTCAGGCAAAACTCCCACCGCTTCTGCTCCCTGAGCCCAGAGACCTTACCCTGTTGGGTATGACCGGATCCTCCACTACCACAGTATGGGTCTTGTCGTTGGCGAAGTCCCGCAAGCAATCGTCCCCGTGGACGTACTAGCGACACAAATGAAGCCGAGAGAGAACAAGTGGGTCTGCTCTGCTAGGCTGACGTAACATAGCGGCTTATAGTGTTGATGAACCTGGTTTCGGAGAAGTCCTTGTTGATCTGAAATGTCAGCGCATCGACTTTGCCTATTGATGAGAAGGATCGTCTTTGAGGTTCTCATACCGAGCAGCTCTATGGTATGTTGTGAAAGATGGATGCCGTTCCAAACTTCCCATTCAAGGTACCTGGCCCTAGCATTGGCGCACCACTCTTTGAGCCTCTCGTCCAGCTCCTGAGGTGTGTGACGAACCCAGTCCAACACGTCTTTGACGACCTCTGTTTCTGTCCACAGGCGCCGCCCGACCAAGGCAATAGGCATTACTCACGGGGCCAAGGCCTGTGAGTTGGAGGTCAGCAGGAAAACCGTACGGAACCTTGCCGACGTACATGAATGGGTGACCCGAAGGGGTCCTGGCAGGCGCCTCAAAGTTCCTGTGCCAGGCAGCATACTCGTCGTAGGTGCCAGGTGGGGCTTGAAACCACGCACAATCGGTGCAGTCGTCTAGTGCACGATACATTGTTAGTAAGTTACAATGAACACATTCTGCCGATTGCAGATATAAGAAGTTACCGGTCTCTCATTGATTCACGAACCATTTTTGTGGTTGACAGCAGCCATCACGTACGCCTTTTTTGCCCCTCTCGATATTCTCGTCGCAGTGCGCCCAGGGTGAATTGAAGTAGGACGTCGCCACCAACACTGGCTAGAGTGGGTCGGAACTTCATCATATTCCACGCGTCCACGAACCGGTCGATGGTGTTTCGCGCGTGGAGGACGTACACGTAACAGAACCGCTGCTGTAGCAAGCGGTAGACTCTGCCGATTGCCTGTATCACGTGGTTGGCCCCGGTCGGGGGCTCCGCGACAACGACCGTATTGCACCCGGAGTGCAGGTTTAGGCCGTATCCCACCAGGGCGATGGTACTCACCATCACGTCGATAGACGTATCAGTGGCATCGTTGAATGTCGCGATCAACTCTGCTCGCTCGACGTCCGGGGTGGCCTGCTTGATGCAGGCCACGTTGATCCCGCTGAGGACACAGAGATGGCATAGGGGTACCATGCTCGCTGGGTACTTGCAGAGGAGCAGGACCTTCTCCTTCCTGACGACGACGTGGCAATTTAGGATCCCCGCCAGGGCTCTTAGCTTGCCCGATCTGTTCGTATAGTACTTCAGGCTGGACGCGGGGTCCAGACGGCCACCGCCCGGGTGATACGGATCCTCTTGCATGAGGTCGGTAAGGTAGACCAGGCCGTGGTCGTCCTCGGTGACGGCGGCCTTGAGCGCGTCTGAAGCGGCGTTGTATGTAGCCGCGGTAAACGCCCGCCGGAGACTCGTTCTTCGTTTTCTTTCCCTATTTCTCGTGAACGAGGAAGGTCGCGGACCGAGTTACCGTGAGTATATAGTAACCAAAGGACTGGTATAAGCTGAATTTTTTGTAGAGCAGATAACTGCAGCTGTTCAATGAGCTTTTATAGACTTCATTATCTGCTTACCGTGTTTTGGCTAAAAGTGTTCCGGAGCACACAGCTTGGTTTTCTAGTGTTTTCGGTTCCAGTGGAAAACGCAATTAACGGGCTATTGATTAAGTTTTAACGAACAGCCTACAAAACCTCATCTGTCCCGTGATGATAAGCAAGCCATGTATCTACTCATGTTTGACAATGCCAACAACCAGGAAACACCGAATCTGATCTGACCCTCTTTAGTTACAACATCTGCTACCCTCGCGCAAAGCAGCATAAGGCGGGAAGCGGCGTACCGTCCCCCAAGCCCATGTAGCTGTCATCGTCGGCATAAAGCCATCAACACAATCAATCATATGCACACTCCACCTCATCCGCGCCACCATAAAAAGACAAGAACCAAACAAAACAAACAAACAAACAAAGCAAATAATTACATACCCTCCTGCCTCCCTCACCGCCCCCCACCGTCCTCCGCCTCCCCCTTCCCCTCCGCCTCCGCCTCCCCCTTCCCCTCCCCCTCCACCCCCCCAACCCCACCCTCCGCCTCCGGCACAAACCCCAACCCCACCCTCCCATCATCCGTCAGCCTCCCCCACTCCAACAACAGCCTAAAAAAATAAACCTCCATATCCTCCCGCCTCAACGTCGCCTCCGCCCACCTGCGCCCCTCCTCCGCAATCCTCTGCCCCTGACCCACATTCCCATAAACCTTGACCTCCTCACCCCCATCATCCCCAATCACTCCCTTAAACCCCGCAAAATACGCCAGCGTCGGCCACAACCCCTGCAGGCGCGGGTCGAGCGGCACGAAGTGCAGCCAGGGCGTGACGCGGCCGTGCCACCACTCGCGGAAGAGGGGGTGGATTTTGAGCGGCAGGCTGCGCGAGCGGAGGAAGGCGAGGAAGCGGCCGGAGAAGCCGGCGCCGTCGGCGTCGACGAGGTAGCGGTGCTGCCAGTGCGCTTGGAGGGGGGTGGCGTTTTTGCGTTCTTGGGCGCGGCGGTGGTGGCGGCGGCGGTGCTGCTGCGCGGATGGGGAGAGTGACTCGTGGTTGGGGTCTGCGGGGTCTGGTGCGGCTGGGGCTGGGGCGGGGCCGATGAAGAGGTCGCGCTCGGCGGAGCAGGCGGGCTCGCCGCAGCGGGCGATGTCGCTGAAGGCGACGTCGACGGGGATGGCGGCGCGGAGCAGCTGCGGCGCGACGGGGACGTAGCGGAGCTTGCGCTTGTAGCTGGCGACGGGGTGCGGGAGCGGCAGGACCTGCGTGTCGTTGCTGAGGGCGAGCGCGTGCACCATGCGCTGCCGCGTCATGCCGTGCCAGAACTTGCCGCCGGCGCCGGCGAACCCTTCGGACGTGGCGCCGCGCCAGAAGAGGTCGGGCGTCTTGTCCAGGAAGGCCGGGTCGGGGAACTCGTCCGTGGGCGCGTAGGCGACGCGGTCGATGTAGTTCCAGACCGAGGGGTAGATGATGTCGTTGAAGCCGGGCGCTTTGCTTTGGCTGAAGATGGGCATGAGGCGGTGGGTGCCGATGAAGGTGTTGGGCGACGTGTAGAAGCCGTGGAGGTTTGCGAGATCGGGCTGGTAGCAGATGTCTGAGGCCAGCGTCCAGTTCGCGAAGAATGCCCCCAGAGTATGGGGAAGGGCGCACGAGGCGCAGAAATCTCGACGGTTCCAAATCCGTTGCGAACGCGCCGGGGAACTGGGTGGACAAGTCATCGCACCGAATTCGTCCCACGTCGAGCGCCTGGATAGAGTCACGAAGTGATCTGCGCTGTGGGGAGCTTCTGGGAGTTTTTGCCATCCAATCTCGCGCTCCGGAGAGAAGTCATTTTTGAGATCTTTCTCGGTACTTTCTTTGCTGATTGCGTCCGCCGCGTCTGAGCTGATGATCTCCATGTCCTCGAAAGGAACAGCCACCCGGCATTCATTGTTGAGATTGAAAGCCAAGTCCATGTCTGGAAGCCACTGCCCGAATTTGTCAATGATGTGTACAATGCTGTCGAGCATCAGCCGTTGGTTACGCGGCACGTTGGGTGCAATGCGGGCTTTGCCCTCGCGGATGAAGATTCCACCGATGCCTTTGGATGGGTCGGCTATGGCCTCCCATGTGCGTTGCCTGATCTCAGCCGGGCTGAGGGACCAGAAGGGAAGCAAATCGTCGTGGATCGAGTCGAAGTCGTCTATGATGACGGACGAACGGCTGGTGGCATACACATACCACGCGTCGAAGTGAGGCGGAGGATGTCTCTTGTACCGTGTGGTGTAGTTCACAGCCGCCGTTTCAATCGAGATGCTGGACGAGGCCCACTGGAGCCAGTGCTCGTTTCTCTCCTTGGCATCAAACATTAACATGTCGATTGGGTGGTATCGGACTTCGTCATCTCCATTGTAAACCAGCAGCAGCTGCAGGAAAAACAGCACAGCAATGATGGGATAGAAACCCCAGAGGTGCGAAAGTGACTTCAGCTTGGAGCCCGAGTGGGGTGGCTCGGGCAGGGAATAGAAAGCCAAGCTGAAAGTCATGCCGACCAGAGAAAGTACCAATCCTCCAGGCAGTGGAGGAAAGGGGTGGGAGTGATTCCAGGTAGTCATAAAGAGAGAAACCGAAGCAGCAGTGAAGAGAATAAGGACCGCAACATTCAGCATCCCGAAATGCCTGATCTTTTTCAGTTGTCAGCGGAACACACGTCGTACAAATGAAGCGAATACTCACAGAATGAACGGCGCATGTCGCGACGAGCGATGCTTCAATGGCCAGCCTGATGACGCTTGAAGTGAAATGCCTTGGAGTGGGGCTGATCAGACTACGCGCATAATCAGAGGCAAATTGATACATGCCAGCACCGATCACGATCCAGATGAGAGCGGAGACCTTGACCGAGTGAAGTCAGCACATGCTATGCTGAGGGTTTTGGTCTGTGATGTTCGCCAAGCACAGGCCTCAAGGCTGGAAAGAGGATTTGACCGCCGACATGAATGTCTCTCAAGCGTCGAAGAATCAGACTTACTACGCACGCCGCTCCCAGACAAGAGAGTGCCCTGGATGTGGAGCTGCCAGGTCTGGGGCCATATGAGTTCAACATTTGATACAACAGTACAGCAAGGAAACCGTCCAACAAAACGCCAGCAATCTGAAGCCTGGGTATCATGGTATAATCGCGGGAAAGGGGAGGGCAAATGTAGGTGGATTTGGCGGGCAAGGCGCGGGCAATGGCGGCAGTACTAGACCACGCGAGGAAGACAATGGCCACCGTCGGCCGCCAGCTACTACCAGCAAGGCCGCTCAGGGCATCGCTGTACAAAGTGGTGTCCATGTCATTATCATTGTCGCCGTTCCGTTCGCGGTGGCGAGGTTGGCGGCGCCGGACCAACCACCAATCGGCGACGGCAATGAAGACGGGCACCAGCGTCTCTCGGGTGGGGGTCGAGCATTCGCTGCCCGCAACAACCTGGCGCAAGATCTCTATGCGAGCGCAGAGGAGGAAGACGGCGAGGGCGCATCGTCGCTTCAGACCGCGGGTCGGACGGGGTTGCAGGACGGCAGGCGGGTCGGCAGGCGACGGCGACACAGGGCGCGAGGGATTTGCATCGCCGAGGTCTGACAAGGGAATTGGCGCATACTGCTGTTCCGAGGCGGCGGACTCGGATCGCAAGGGGCGTACTTTGTCGGCAAGCAGCAGGGCGACGCCGGCGATGAGCAGGACGGCGACGGAAGCATGGACGGGCCGTTGGAGAGCGATGGATTTATCGAGGGAGGCGGTGAGGTGTGCGGTGCAGGCGAGGAGGCCTCTGCGGCATGTGAGTTGAGCTGCGGGTGCGGGCAGCGGAAAGACGGCGGGAACGAGCGTACGCGATGCAGAGAGCGGCTAGCCGCTCCATTGGGTTGTGTTAGCCGGCAAGTACCATATTAGACGCGGCAGCAAGGCTCGCGACAGGAGAGGCGGCGGCGAGGCAGAATAATGCGAGGCTGAGAGGCTGTGCGACATGGTGGTGTCTGCAGGCCGCGTCGTCGCGAACGGAGCCCGTCCAGAGCTCGGGGCAGCCCAGGGTCCAGCCAGCCCGGAGCTTATCTTATCGCCGCGGCATCTTGGCGCACTTTTTTCCTCCAGCACTCACCACCACCGCTTGCCCGTCCGACGCGCCACAGCTTCCGCCCCGATCCCCGAGATACCCTTCGCCGCCGTGCGAATCTCCCCGGACGCCCGCGCCATCCCACGCCCGCAACGCGCCCCGCCCGCACCCCGCGCATCGCCTGCGCCCGCCCTCGAATCCACCGCCCGCCGCGGACACGGCGCCGCAGCCATCCACCATGGTCAAGAAGGCCATTGATGCCCGCATCCCCGCCCTGATCCGCAACGGAGCCCAGGAGCGGAAGCGCAGCTTTTTCGTCGTCGTCGGAGACCACCAGAAGGATGTCATCGTCAACCTCTACCACATCCTGCTGAACGTCGACGTCAAGCTGAATAAGAGCGTGCTGTGGGCATACAAGAATAAGCTCTTGGGCTTCAGCAGCCACCGCAAGAAGCGCGAAAAGAAGATCAAGAAGGAGATCAAGCGGGGCATCCGGGACGCCGACGAGGGCGATCCATTCGAGCTGTTCATCTCCACCCAGAACATCCGCTATGTCTACTACAAAGAGACGGAGAAGATTCTGGGAAACACCTTCGGCATGTGCATCCTGCAGGACTTCGAGGCCCTGACTCCCAACCTGCTCGCACGCACCATCGAGACTGTCGAGGGCGGCGGTCTCGTCATCCTGCTGCTCAAGAACATGACCAGCTTGAAGCAGCTCTATACCATGTCCATGGATGTGCACTCTCGCTATCGCACCGAGGCCCACGGCGACGTCGTCGCCCGCTTCAACGAGCGCTTCATTCTCTCCCTCGGCAGCTGCGAGTCGTGTTTGGTTGTCGACGACGAGCTGAACGTCCTTCCCATCTCTGGCGGCAAGAACGTGCGCCAGCTGCCGCCCCCCGACCCAGAGCTCGAGGGAAAGACGCCCCAGGCGAAGGAGCTGGAGGAAATCAAGGAATCGCTCGCCGACTCTCAGCCCGTCGGCTCCCTGGTCTCCCTCGCCCGCACCGTGGACCAGGCCAAGGGTCTGTTGACCTTCATCGATGCTATCGCCGAGAAGACGCTCCAAAGCACCGTTACCCTGACTGCTGCGAGAGGTCGGGGTAAATCTGCTGCGCTCGGTGTCGCCGTCGCCGCTGCCGTCGCCCATGGCTACAGCAACATCTTCATCACCGCCCCGAGTCCCGAGAACTTGAAGACCTTCTTCGAATTCGTCTTCAAAGGCTTTGACGCGCTGGAATACATGGACCACGTCGACTATTCCATCATCCAATCCACGAACCCCGATTTCAACAAGGCCATTGTTCGCGTCAATGTGCATCGCCAGCACAGACAGACGATCCAATACATTCAGCCGCAGGATGCCCATGTTCTGGGCCAGGCTGAGCTGTTGGTCATCGATGAGGCCGCCGCTATCCCCCTGCCTTTGGTTCAGAAGCTGATGGGTCCTTATCTGGTTTTCATGGCATCGACAATCAACGGTTACGAGGGAACTGGAAGGTCACTGTCTCTCAAACTCATCCAAAAACTGAGAGAGCAATCTCGAGGTGGCTCCAAGAAGAGCGCCGACCAGGTCATTGCCGACCGCTCGACCGGAAGGGAGGCGAAGAATGGATCCGATTCTGTCGCGTCTGGCCGTTCGCTCCGCGAAATCACTCTTGCCGAATCCATCAGATACGCACCGGGCGATGCTGTGGAAAAGTGGATGAACAAGCTGCTGTGCCTTGATGCAACTCTCCCTCGTTCAAGGATGAACACTCAGGGATGCCCTGACCCGTCCAAATGCCAGCTTTTGCACGTTAACCGAGATACCCTGTTTTCCTTCCACCCCGTTTCCGAAAAGTTCCTGCAACAGATGATGGCTCTATACGTGGCAAGCCACTACAAGAACTCTCCTAATGATCTGCAACTCATGTCCGATGCCCCGGCCCATCAACTGTTCGCTCTGGTTCCTCCCGTCGACGAGGGTAGCAACAAGCTTCCGGAACCTCTCTGCGTCATTCAAGTTGCCATGGAGGGCCAAATTAGCCGAGAGAGTGTGCTGAGCAGCTTGAGTCGGGGCCAGCGGGCCGGTGGTGATCTTATCCCTTGGCTCGTCAGCCAACAGTTCCAAGACGATGAGTTCGCCGGTCTTTCGGGTGCTCGTGTCGTCCGCATTGCGACAAACCCCGACTACATCGGCATGGGATACGGTCGCAAGGCCATCGAACTTCTCACCGATTTCTACCAGGGCAAGTTCACCAGCTTGTCTGAAGTCGACCCTGTCGAGGAGGAGACCATGGTTCGCGTGACGGACGAGGAGTTGGAGGAGTCGAACCTCTTGCAAGACAACGTCAAGGTCCGCGACATTACCGCAATGCCACCCCTTTTCGCTCGTCTGTCCGAGAGGAAGCCTCCAGCCCTCGACTGGATGGGTGTGAGCTACGGCCTCACAAAGGAGCTCCAGCGATTCTGGAAGCGCTCCTCCTTCGTGCCCGTCTACCTCCGCCAAACCGCCAACGACCTCACCGGCGAACACACGTGCGTCATGCTGCGCACCCTGGACACCCCCACGAACGCGGACCCCAGCTGGCTCGGCGCCTTCTCGCGCGACTTCCAGCGCCGCTTCCTCTCCCTCCTCTCCTACCAGTTCCGCACCTTCGAGTCCCCCCTCGCCCTCAGCCTCAACGAGGCCGCCTCTTCGGGCATCAAGCACGACACATCCGCCCCGCCCACGCCGCTCACCAAACCCGAGCTCGACGCCCTCTTCTCCCCCTTCGACCTCAAGCGCCTCGACAGCTACGCCAACAACATGCTCGACTACCACGTCATCCTCGACCTGCTCCCCGCCATCGCACACCTCTACTTCCTCGGCCGCCTCGCCAGCCTCAAGCTCTCCGGCCTGCAGACGGCCCTCCTCCTCGCCATCGGCCTGCAGCGCCGCACGCTCGACGACGTCGGCCGCGAGCTCGACCTCAGCAGCTCCCAGATCCTCGCCATGTTCATCAAGACCGTGCGCAAGATCTCGGCGCACTTCCGCGCCCTGGTCGAGGGCGCCGTCGCGGAGGAGCTGCCGGACGCGCTTGAGGAGGAAGAGAGGGAGGATGCGCATCATGATGCTGGTGAAGTGGCAGCGGAGAAGGCGGCGACGAGAAAGTTCCAGCCGCTTGCGCAGAGCTTGGGCGAGGAGCTCGAGGAGGAGGCGGACGAGGTGAGGCGCGCGGAGAGGGAGAGGATGAGGAGCATGATTGATGCGTTGCCTTTGGATCAGTGAGTGCCTTTTTTTTTCCTTTCTCTTGCTTGATGATGATGAAGATTTTTTTGCTGACGTGTTTTCGATCAGGTACGCCATGGCGTCGAACGACGCGCACGACTGGACCGAGGCCGAGAAGCAGGTTTCGAAGGCGGCGCGCGACGGCCGCAAGAGCACGACTGTCAGCATCAAGTCGAAGAATGGAGGAGGGTCGAAGCGGAAGGCGGGCGAGGCGGTCGAGGAGGCGTTGAAGGAGGCGGAGGCGGTGAAAGAGAAGAAAGGGAAGAAGGGGAAGCATAGGTGAGGTTTGGGGCGGCATTAGAGGAGGGTTGATGGCATGGGTTTTGGAGTTATGGTTGTGAGTATTATTTCGTGTGAAGAAAAAAAAGTTGGGATGGGAATATGTGTGTTTTGCTTGGGGTGTATCGCAGCATTTTGCGGTGGGTTGTGTGGAGAGAAGAGGTTCAGGTGGTTGAAACCCTCGAGCAGATAATCGTCTTCGGTTGTTCAAGGGTTGCCGTAGAGTTTGTGGCTTCTTGATGTCTAGAGATTTGTATCGATATCACGCCACCGATCCCCCACTATCTACCGCTCGCCATTCCTGTCATGACGAGAAAATGTCGCCCGATATTTTGAAGCGGGAGAGCTGAATGTTCGCCAGATATTGACCGACTGCTTTGCATCTTTTCATATTTTATTCGTTTCGCAATTACGTTGTCCGTGGTCCCGAGCAGCATATGCAATCGTCTCGTGGTGTGCCGGCTTACACTTTCGTAGAATAGCCGGTTAGCAAGACCGTCTGGTGTGTGTATACCAAGGTCTTACGGAACTACTGAATACAGCTCACCTGACCCGGGGTGATAACCTTTGCTTCTTCCCGCCGTTTTACCCGCGCAGAGCCGCCTCAAGCTCGTCCTGTTTTGGGCCCGGGTAAATGCATGGTAGGCTAAATCGGGTAAAAAGAGCACCTCCCCGCCACAACCCCACGTTTATAAGAATAGAAGACCATTGCAGGCTGATATATACACATGAACAAACATCGAGGAGCCACCGACAAATTGGAACTGGAGAAAAAGCCAAATCCTTCAACACATCCAGTGCCTGAGACCATATTCACCCCACCCCACCAGAGCAAGACAGCACGAAACACCACCACCACCAACAACCAAAACCGCCCACAAAATCCAAAAGTCAAATAGAAAAAAAACCCCCAAACCAGCCATGGCCTCCCCCAAACCCCTCATCACAACCCTCTACACCGCCGACCCCTCGGCCCACGTCTTCAACGGCAAACTCTACATCTACCCCTCGCACGACCGCGAGACGACCATCCCCTTCAACGACAACGGCGACCAATACGACATGCACGACTACCACGTCCTCTCGCTCTCCCACCCCCCTCCGCCCCCCTCCACCCCCTCCTCCTCCTCTTCACCACCCCCGCCCGCACTCTGCACCGACCACGGCACCGCCCTCGCCGCCCCCGCCGTCCCCTGGGCCGCCAAACAGCTCTGGGCCCCCGACGCCGCCCGCACCCCCGACGGCCGCCACTACCACCTGTACTTCCCCGCACGCGACCGCGCCGGCATCTTCCGCATCGGCGTCGCGGTCGGCGACAGGCCCGAGGGCCCGTTCGTGGCGCGGGCGGAGCCGATGAGGGGGAGTTATAGCATCGATCCGGCGGTGTTTGTGGATGATGGCGACGACGGGGACGGCAGGGCGTATATGTATTTTGGCGGGCTGTGGGGGGGGCAGTTGGAGTGTTGGGACAAAGAAGGCGTGTTTGATGCGGCGAGGGCGGGGCCGGAGGGGGAGCCAAGGGGGGAGGGGGTGAGGGCGTTGGGGCCGAGGGTGGG
This sequence comes from Diplodia corticola, assembly GCF_001883845.1. Lineage (NCBI taxonomy): Eukaryota > Fungi > Ascomycota > Dothideomycetes > Botryosphaeriales > Botryosphaeriaceae > Diplodia > Diplodia corticola. The sequence goes on along the minus strand of NW_017971555.1, from coordinate 133,993 downwards.
GGTGTTGAGGGGGGATATGTTGGAGTTTGATTTCGAAGGGGGAGGGGGCCCGAAGGAGGTGTTGATTTTGGATGGGGAGACGGGCGAGCCGCTGGCGGCGGATGATCACGAGAGGAGGTTTTTCGAGGCCGCGTGGATGCACAAGTATCGGGGCGTGTATTACTTTTCGTATAGCACGGGGGATACGCATTTCTTGGCGTATGCGACGGGGACGAGTCCGCTCGGGCCGTTTACGTATCGCGGGAGGCTGTTGGAGCCGGTGTTGGGGTGGACGACGCATCATTCGGTGGTGGAGTGGGAGGGGAGGTGGTGGTTGTTTTATCATGATTGCGAGCTGTCGGGCGGCGTGGACCACTTGAGGTGCGTCAAGATGAGGGAGATTTGGTATGATGCGGAGGGGAGGATTGTGCATGAGAAGCCGCAGGAGCAGTGAGGTGGCAGTAGGTGGGAGTGTGGAGTGGGTTTTGTGGCCCTGAGTTCATGATTTTGCCATCCACTGGTTGTTCAATTAGAAGTGAGGAGCACGGGAGTATTTTACAGAATATGCTTGATCTCTTTCTCAGCTCAGAGGACTGCTAAACACACGCCTCGATCCAAACTCCCCATGACAGCATTGTTGTTCTGTTCTTTGTCCAAAAGATAAGCGTCGGGACCTGCCCCACAAAGGTATACAAGGCAGATTTGATATTACCCGTGAAGATCATCCCGCTAATGAGGATGTGTGAAGTTTCATGCGATTAGCGACTGTTTTCTAATCACCGGATCCTGATTGTCGCCATTGTTCCGGTAGCGGCGCGACCATGACGATTGTCTCGATCGCGAGCCAAGCGATGATGGTGTTTTAAGGCCTGTCAGCCTCGGCGGCCAGGCTGTGGCTCGACGTAAGACCAGGCGCTGCCCCTGCATCGGCTGTGTGGGGCTGCCTGTCCCCGGATTGTCGGCCGAATAAGCCACACCAACTTGGTCGCACCCTGGCCGTCGCGTGCTCGCATGAACGGTTTTCGGCCGGATGCGGAAGGTGGCGCCGAGCATTTGAAGCAGTTGGAGGTTGAGCCCGAAACTCGACTCTCCTCGGTATGCCACCTTTTAAATCCGACGTTGCCGGCGTTAAAGCCCGACGACGCACGAGAGCCATGCACGGATTATGTATATACATGCATTGCGGGGGCGACGTCAGCGGAAGCTCACGATTAAAATTAAGCTTAGGCAGGCGAAGTGATGTTCATATGTGCAATTTGCGCGAACCCCGGTCGAAGCCAACATGTCTACGTAGACCTGCCCGCTTCAGTTCCAGGTGCTGTGGGATTCGTCAAGCCTGCAGATCGAAGGACGAGGTCAACTGCAGCCGAACGACCAGTGGAAAAACGAGCGAGCGCTGCAGCACATGGCTTTCAAACAAGGCGGTCGATCTGGGCAGCGTCTAGAGCGTGGCGTGTCTCCTGGCCACTGTTACACGTATGAAACGCCATGTCATTGGCTGTTCTGGCTCGCCCACCAACGAAGGTGAGACGAATAGGGATCGACTCGGTCCGGATCGGCGCCCAGTGCAAGCCGTGGGAACCAGAAACGGCTTGCCGCTGTTGAATATCATCTGCGACGTCAGAACCCCTCGTTTGATCTGCTCGTGATTAAAACTGTTCGCTCCCGCTCCGGTGCGATGATCAGATTTCGCTCGCTGCAAAACTCAATCCATCTTTATGAAGAGAGCGAGCTCCTGCTGTCACTTGGACCACCCAAATGGATCCTTGGTTGGGCCCGGCGGTACGGATAACCTTAACTCTCCCTACACCTGCCTGCATGCACTGACGCACCACCATGCAGAACGCCACCAAATCGAGAACCGGGGAGATTCTCGTCGGCAACATCGTCCCGCAAGCCGTCGCTTCCACATTTGTCATCGCAAGGATAATCTCCAAAGCCTTCATACGCCGCAAATGGGGCGCCGATGACACCATGCTCTGCATCGCATGGGTAATGCCCCTCCCTCCCTTTCCTCCCACATCCACTGACAACACCACCCCCAGTCCACCTCCCTCGTCCTCACCACCCTCTCCTGCGTCCTCACCAACTACGGCGCCGGCATCCACGCCTCGGAGCTCCCCCCCTGGGCGCTCAGCACCAACCTCAAGCTGCAATACGCCTCCCTCCTCTTCTACATCCTCACCCTCTCCCTCACCAAACTCACCATCTGCCTCTTCTACCTCTCCATCTTCGCCGACCCGCTCAACCGCCGCCTCGCCCTCGCCCTCCTCGCCTTCATCGTCGCCTACACCCTCCCCCTCCTCCTCCTCTCCATCTTCCAATGCGCCCCCATCGCCGCCAACTGGGACAAGCAAATCGCCTCCTCCCCGCACACCCGCTGCCTCCCCATGCGCCCCCACTTCTGGGCCTGCGCCGCCTGCAACATCCTCGCCGACGCCCTCCTCGCCGCCCAGGTCGTCCCCAACATCCTGCCGCTGCAGCTCCCCCGCCGCCAGAAGGCCGCCCTGCTCGCCGTCGTCTCCCTCGGCTGGCTCGTCGTCCTCGCCAGCGTCATCCGCCTCGTCCGCATCACCGCCATCCCCGCGGCTACCACCGCCGCCGCTGGTGGCGACTTCACGTGGGCGAGCTACGACGTCACGATCTGGTCGGCCGTCGAGGTCGATACGGGATTGGTGTGCGTCGCGGCGCCGGCGACGAAGCCGTTGGTGAAGAGGTTGGCGCCGGGGCTGTGGAGGGCGTTGGCGAGGGGGGAGGGGGGGGATGCCGATGGTGGGGCGGGGATGCGGTTGGGGAATTTGGAGGCGGTGACGGGCGGGGATGCGGGGAGGAGGGGGGAGGAGGGGGAGGAGGAGGAGCGGCGGGCGGCGAAGGCGGCGGGGGATGGTGGGGGTGAAGGTGTGTCGGCGGGGTGGGGGTATGTGGGAGGGATGGTGAGGTCGTTGTCGGGGAAGAGGGCGAAGAGGGGCTCGCTGGCGAGTACGAGCAGTGCGGGTAGTGCGGGCAGTGCGGGTATGGGGGAGATTGTGAAGGAGGTGGATGTGAGGGTGGAGACGGCGGAGCGCGATTTGGAGCTGGGCTCGTCGCCGAGGGTCGGTCTGGCGGGTTGGCGGAGCAGTTGGAGACCGGTTTTTATGACGAAACTGTAAATGATACCACTGGAGGAGCGTTTGATCTGGTCGACTTTTCGGGAACTCCCGTCGCTGTGTAGCTTTCACCCCGAGCACCCTGGCGAGCTTTGTCTGTAAACAATACGATTCTATGACCCAAACTTACTCTCAAAGGAGACGGCCATTTCATATGTCCGCATAAAAACAGAAAACCTTGGTGCCAAAAACTCCCTTTCGACGCTTCATCTTGAAAGTCCCACGCACCCTCATTGGGATCCAATCAGTGCTCTTGCACGTTCTTCACCGTGGCTTTGGCCCTTTTTCTTTCCGGAATCCCTCTGGATCTCCTCTTTGGACAGAGCATCCTGGGTGTCTTGAGACAAAACACCACGGTTGCGGTGTTTATCAACGAATCTTCGAACCAAAGCGATATTACCCTCCAGATCAACCGGGAGGTAAAAAGAATGACGATTGAGTGACTCCAGCCTTCCCTGCGAGACGAGCTTTTCCAGTGAAACATAGTCTGCATCTCGAGAGATCAAGATCTCCAGATACTCGTCGAACCTGGAACCATCGATGTTTGAGAAGCATAGGTACTGAAGAGGGCTGAGGCCGAATTGGTCTTCCTGGAGCACGTCTGCTCCGTGACGGACCAAAAGTTCGAAAAGCGGTCCGACGGAAGAAGGAGGGGCTTTGTGCAGGTTGAAGACAAGCTCATGGAGTGCAGTCCGACCATACCTGTCTTGTCTGCTCGCGTCTACATCCGTGTATCCAAGGAGGCTCATAGCCTGGTACAGCCCTCCATGTTGGGCTATGCGATGCAAGACCGTCTTTCCAGAAAACGTTTCGGAGCCTGCAATGTCGACGTCAAAGGTCTTTGCAGCATTTTTCCAGACTTTGAGAAATTCATCAAAGAACTCATGTGTCCATGTAGCCGTACTTATTGCCGAGGTTGTTCGCTTTGGCTGCCGTGCATCTGTCTCGGCAAATGTTTCGTCGCCTGTGACATGATCTATCTCAGGGTGATGGCTAGCGCCGTAGTGTATGGCCAAAAGCTCTGGTGTTGGCTCCTCAATCTGATAATACACAACGCTTACCTCGTCCCAGGGGTTTGCATGGTGGTTGAGAAGAAGATGGACGATGCGTAAATTACACACGTCGACTGCGGCCATCAACGGGGTTTTTTGCTCAGATACTGATTGGCCTTCAAGAACCCCCACATTGACGATACCGTCGGAACCAAAATTGAGCAACGACTCGCAGAGCTCGAAATTATCGCTCCAGATGCTACTGACAAGAGCTCTTTGTAAGCTTACTTGGGAGTGCTGATAGCCGAGCTTCTTTCCGGCATGAACAAGAATCTCTTGTGCCATTACAGGGTTGACAGTACATGCATATGGTAAGACGACATCCACGTTGGATCCCGGGTAGTCTTCATGCGCAAGCACCCTATGTTGGAAACTTGATTCAAGCGCCAAGGATCGGAAATCATACGAGGACAGCTGGCTGAGGTGCGCTTTGAATGCTCTTACGATAATGTCCCATCCACTTGTTACCGTCGTGTCCAAAATGGCTGTCTTCGATGGGACCCAGCAGATCTCGAAGCCCACCTTGCTTAGCTGTTTCAAAATTGTGAATTCTGGGTATGTGTTCGTCAGGATGAGCAGTGCAAATACTGCAACGTCTGCTTGCATATCGAAGAGAGGAGAGAGTCTGTCGATGCACTCTCGCGACACATGAGGGAACGCGTCGAGCCAGGCCGGCAGAGTTCCGTCAGAATTCGCGTTGCGCAATGCAATATCGGGACATTCGACCTGCTGCCTCAGATCAAACCTGCGTGAGGCGCCACTTTCTTCCATTTTCTGGAGCGCCAGTCCAATGATTATTCTCCAGGATTTACCGTCTTCTGAAGTTTCAGATTCGTTCATCTCCGTCATGCTCGAAATTGTTTCAGGGTTTCTAGTGAGATCGTGTTGGCGACATGCCGTCTTCAGGAATATGCTTGTCTCGTCGTCCCTGACGCCGCACGCCGCCCAGACCAGAGCTTTCCCCAATGTAAGATTGCTTTCGATAGCCTTACGCTCGGCCATCAGAAGGGTTTCATCCAATGGCTCTTGCTCTTCTCTGGAAAGGTGGGTTCTCAGTACGTAGCGGACCGGGTACTTGACTATATCTGGTCTTGGTCTTGGACAGTCGTCGCGGCTGAGGATCACTATTGCAGTCGAAAAGGCATGGCAAATTGTCTCGACGCGGTCAGGATGATCACGCGTATATTGCTCCATACCCTGGTCAAACAATTCGACGTCATCATGGTGGATGGCGCTGATCACATTAGCCGTTCCGGGCTCAAAGTCAAGTCCCTCGGCGAGGATCAGCATGGGGAGAAACTCCAGGCTTCCCATATCGATTACTTCTCGTGCAAATTCGTGTTTTTGTTTCATTACTGCATTGACAACAAGTTGTGCAATACGCTGGTCTTGCCGTCCGATTGCTTGGGAGATAGTCCACTGCACAAGGTCTCGTGACATGTCATGGCCTAGGAGAAACTCGACTACGCTCATCATCCGCTTTCTAATGGCGAGTTTAAATATCCAATAATGTTCGATCCCAAACACAGTCGAGTCTGTGAGGTGATGGAGGATGCCGAAGATCAATGGCAGATTGTCATTTTTTAACGCAAATAGGAGGGTATCATCGCCGGGAAAAAACAGGGGGATGGAAACAGCCAGGCGATGTCTTGAAGGGTCGCAGAGAGCTATTACCCCGCTGACAAGTTCATCAAGCCGAGAGTCATCATCTGCATTGTGGAGCGCCCACGAACTCTCGTCCGACCGGGCAGCTTGGGCATGGAGGAACCAGTGCCGTGCAGAGTAGTCGTAAAAGCAAGTCTGGAGGTATTGACGATGATTCTTGAGGAGAGGTAAACGGCGAAACATTCCGTTCTCGTCTCTGACCCTGAAGTACAATAGCCAACAATCGATGCTGGTGGATTGCCAATCCTCGAGGAGTAGGTAACTGATACATCTGATAGCAAGAGCACGGTTGGCGGCTGCCAGTCCGATCATCATCGTGCTTGAGGTCTCGAAGAACGTTCGGACCGTGTCGTGGAATAACGTCACGACAGCTCCGCCGATTCTCAGAAATGATCCGCAGTGGGTTTTTAAGAACGCTTCAATGTTGGAGGAGTCTTCCATATTGCGGTGCACAGTCTCCCACGTGTCATTCCAATCTGGGTTGTCGCGCTGAACTGCCAAGGCCACGTTGATTTCGTCCAGACTCAGGGGTGTGGAAGAAGCAATGACTATTTCAAGGATTGACAGCGTAATATGCTTCTCCGGCCTTCTTTCCAGAATCTGCTCGTAGTGTTCGTTGAGACCCGAAGGGGTGTTTTCTAACAATCTAGAGATCTTTCCAACCGAGGTCGTCCTCAATCTCTTGATCTCGTCGAAGAGAAGAGCTTGCCAGAGGAATGTCGCACCAGCTCGCTCCAATATACTCCTGGCAAGGAGACCCTTCTCAGAGTTTTGGATTCCCAGCCGATTGACGTTGTCACGAACGACTGTCTCGATGTCTGTTGCAACAGACTCCTGTCGGCGTCCAAGGTCCATGGTTAAGTGGGAGGGATTGAACCGCCAGTCAGGCAACTCGCCAGTGTGTCTGATGGTGATGATCAGCTTGAATGGAAAATCGGTAGGCTGTGATGACCCCGTTCCTGCGGGTGCGCATAGCTTTTCGGTCAACATGTCTGGATTCTGGCACTCGTCAAGAGCGTCCAGTACGCAAGGCAGCCGTCCTGCAGAAGGCTTGAGGTAGTCCGTCGCTTTGCATATGAGCCGATAGAGAACTTCGACATTCTGTGCAATGTGGGATCCAATGGACTTGTACTCTTGGAGTACCAATGGAAAGAACCGAGGATCAACGAGCGGAGATTCCAAGAGGTAGTGAAGCATGCTACAAAGTGCATTGCTGGCCCTAGACTTCTCATTCCGAGAATTGAAGAAGAAGAAACAAGAGCGCCCGGAAGGGTGTGGCAGAAGCTTCAGTTGTTCAGTCAGAAACTTGGCCAGTACAGTCTTTCCACATCCAGCTTCTGCGGTGATCCACAAGACGTTTGCCTCATGGCTCTCCTTCCAATCTTGATATTGCGAATTTCCCTGGTTTAGAAACCAGACAAGTGTATCCTTGGCGGGCGGTGTGACATTCTCCTCCATGTGGTTCCGGGAACTCATCATTTCGTTGACAAGGGCAATCTTGCATTCTGTTTACTGTAAGCTTAGTTCTCAAAATGCAATGGATATTTTTCTGCCAACGACGTACCTTTCCACTCTTTCGTTTCAAGTAGACCCGTGATAACTATTTCCGCAGACTGTATTAGCTGAACTGATATGAATAACATAGAAGTCCGAATTAGACACACGTGTACGCCGATTATGAAATATGTACGTTGCTGACAGTTTGGCTTCATTACTAACGATTCAAACTACAACCAAAAAACCCGAAAGCCTGATGATAAAAGAACTGAAATGAAAATAGGGGAGAAATTTCTCTCTGTAACACGCTCCTCAGAGCACTTTGAATACTTAATGACTAGTGGCTCAGCCTATGTTTCCGGGGACAACAGCGTTGGTATTGCGTAACGCTGCCAGGCGAGTCTCAAGACCCTGGTCTGGAGAATCATGAACGGGGGACAGTAGAGCGATCGTACCTGAAGATTCCAAAACTTCGACACAGCTGTGAAGCCGTTCGCTTGCATTCTCTTGGAGATAGTATTCAGTCTTCTGACGGATCTCGGAGACCTTATGGAACTCCTCCAAGCCCACCTTGCCAAGTTCCGGAACGTTGAGTCGGATGTACCTCTTCTGCTGGACCAAGTCGGTACGATGATCTCGGTAGAAGTCTTGGGCGATAAGCTCGGTGTCAGTAGCTATTTTGGCCAGACTCTCTACCACGGATATCAAGTTGCCGTCCAGCGATATGTGCCTGTTGAAGCTTGTACCAATGCTCAAGACGGCGATCTTGTCCTTGTCGTTCGGCCACATATCCCCGGCTTCGGCCAACACTTGGGGCACTGGGTTGTTCCACCGAATCCCGCTGTCAACGAAAGCTGTGCCGTCGTGCAGTATGAAAGGATCGAAGAATGAAGTTGCAGCAGAGGTTGCGCGACAAGCTTGCCAGATCTTCAGCTCACGCGATATGCCGTCGTGCATGGCTCTGTTCTGGTATGTCCGAAGGAGTACCGGGTTTCCGATGTCACGGAAAGCAGAGGTGACAAAGCTGGCTTTGGTCAGCACAACCGGTGAGAACGTGTGAAGCAAGAGTTCTTACACATTGCATGCTGGATTCTGCTCCATGAAATCATCCAAGTTGCCATGGTCGTCGCTTTGCGCGTCTGGGTGCAATTGTTCCTTGATGACGGATTTGATCGCACGTTCCAGGATGTCCGAATCAAACTTTCCGTTGACTTGGTACCTGTCGTTTGCGCGGCCGGGAAGGTTCCAGGAAGATCTTTTTGGAGTGAAGATCTTCTTTGAAAGCTCGCGATATGCCTGTTCGCATTGATCCAAAGTCATGTGTAAGCGACCCAACATGACAGCGATGATGCTGGACTTTCTGTTAACAAAGGCAATGGAGCGCAGGACAGATCTTCTTACCCTCCTGTGCTTGTTCCGCCGATCATGTCGAAATACTCGTATGGCTCTTGTCGAGTCAGGCCATTTTCCATCCTGTGATCGTTGATTCTTTCCATGACTGCTTTGAGGATCATGATGGAGGAGAGCCCTCTGATGCCGCCACCATCTTTTGCAAAAGTCAGCCACTAAGCAGTTCGGGGCCAAGCATCTGCTAACATACCGAGCGACAGGACACGACGAGGCCTCCACGGCTCGGCCATGATGGACACTGATGCTCAAGGTGCAGTGCAAAATGATTCGTGTTGAACTTCGAGGGGAACGGGCGATGGAAAGCAAGAGAAAGCAAGGGAAGGCTGTCAATAAATCTTGGACCGCGATGGGCAGCTCTCGATCTCTTGCATTCCTTGGCGGCGAGTTTCATAGGTCGGGTCATAATGTGGCAATAATGAGCCTATCCTACACCGAAGTGACTACACTTTTCGCGACGCGTAAGCAGCCACGATGCGTGCAGGCAGCCCGAAATGTGTACAGGTGGGTTCCACGGCAGAAAATCAGCGTCAGCCTTGTCCTATTTGTAGAACGATGCGAGGCTGATTCGACACGGCACAAAAAATCCTTGGTCGGAGAACTACCAGATGACCACGCCAGAGTTTGATTGCACGAGCGTGCTGCGGGCAAATTCGAACACGGTTGGTGTGAACAGGCGACGAAGAAGACTACATTATGATCTTGGATAGTCGATAGGCAAATGATCAACGCTGTCGGTCGTCTGCAACCCCCATAGGTGAGAGGTACTGTGCATGCGAGCAACCCGCAAGGGTCTGGCTGGCACCATCTGAACGGCGGATCCGGTAGCGTTGGGCAGATACTTGGTCAGTCATGATGCTGGAACAGGAGCAGTACAAGATGACTGCGAAGTGGAAGAAGGGAGGACTGCTGCTGCTTACGTAAGGATGCTTACACCCCGCCTTTTACAGCCGCAGTTGGTGAGCCCGCACCTATCCTGCCCACCATCCAGTCGCCGCTGCCATCTCCGCTACCTCTCACGGCGACGCGCCGACGAGCCTTGATGCCGCAGTCTGAGTTTGCCAAGCGATCCTGCAGCCGGTGCCATGCGAAGAAGATCAAGGTGTGCCTGCATTTCTGCAATCACGTGATGTCGCCCTGGCCTGACCGAAACCTACAAGTGCAACAAAGGGCTGCCGCAGTGTTCTGCCTGCCGCCGGACCCAGGAGACATGTGTATACGAGAAACCGATGAGGACTCCGCTGACCAGAAAGTAAATCTTCGCACGCCTAGCCACAGATGGACGCTTACATGTCTCAGATACCTCACCCAAGTCGAGCATCAACTGGCAGAAGCTCGCGCCCTCGTGCAGCAGTATGCCTCGGCCCCATTTGCCATCCGAGAGGCGTTGGCTCAGCCCGATGGCGAAATTGCCCCACAGGTCACCGCCTCATCCTCGTCCGATACTTTCACAGTCGCTTCAGATCACTCTGACGAGCACACTCCGAACGGAAAGGCCCAGAAACCGTCCAGTTCAAAAGCAATCACATTTCCACTCGAGCCAACGCCAGCCTCAGTCTCTGGCAACCTGGAATGGGATGAACGGAGTGTCGCCAGAAGCCGAACACAGGCAGATGGAATGGGAAACTTGGCCAATGGCGGAAACGAAGGATACCTCGGTATGCCTGGCCATTCGTTCCATCCATCATAATTTGTAATTTGTCCCTGCTAACTCACTTTGAAAAGGCGTAGCATCAGGCGCGTCTTTCTTGCATCTCACCCAAGTTGGCCAGCCGATTGAATCCGAACAGACTGAGGACCCAGCATTACCAAACGTTCCACAGCAGACCCTCCCACCCTCTCGGCTCGACTCCTTCATTGACGACTACTTCACCATCTACCATCCGTCTTATCCCATCATACACGAAGCAACCTTCCGAGCCGAGTACATGGAAGTCATCCCAAGGCCGGCCGGGACCCTTTGGCATGTCCTCCTCTACGTCGTCTCGGCTCTTGGGGCGTGCATATCCGGGAAATATCCATCGGGCACAGATGCTGCGCTATTCGAAGCGGCGAAAAGCAGGCTCTCTTTCGACATCCTCGAGACAGGGAGCATGATGCTCGTACAGGTGCTTGTGCTTGTCGCCAACTACGTGCAAAAGGCAAACAAGCCGAACTCCGGCTACAATTACCTGGGTCTGGCCAAGCGCGTTGCTGTAGGCATCGGGCTCCATAGAGAGTATTCCGACTGGGCCGTCACTCCCTGGCAGATGGAAATGCGTCGTCGAGTGTGGTGGGGCCTTGTCATCTTCGACACTGGGGCGTCCATTACATTTTCACGCCCGATAGATTCGCCTACAGGTGTGGACGTTGGCCTCCCCCGGAACTTCCGAGATACGGTGCGTGACTTGCTCGCGAACCTCATCCGCGGTGACTAACCTGCTAGTGGTCCAGGACCTGACGAGGGCCTCGAGCCAGTTCCCGGATGAAGCTGCCGAGACGACCGTTTACACCAACCTGCGTTGTCAAGCGCTGTTCAACATGGCTATCCAAGACATCTTCGCCGCCCTCATCAGCGGGAACTACCCTTCTCCCGAGGTGCTTCTCCAACTTGATGACTCCCGCATCGGGGGCTGGCTCGCCCATCTGCCCCCATACTTCAACGAACACGCTCCCCAGGTGCCCAAGTTCGCCCTCTGCCATGCAATCCTTCATCTGCGGTGCCGCAACTTCAAGATAATAATGTACCGCCCCTTTGTCATGAGATCGGCCATGCTACGGAACACAGCCCGCGCCGCAAGGACTCGGCAAGAAAGCGAGGATGAGCAGTCTCAGCGGATGGACCCTTCGTCACCCATCAACCTTGGCATCCGGCGATGCCTCCAAGCAGCCGCCGAGACGATAACCACGACGTCAGCGCTCTGGTTTGCCGAAGGGGCGTTCAGCAACGCCGCCAACAACAGAACCCCCATGGCGTGCTGGTACGGCATCTACTTTGTGTTCCAAGCCGTCATCATCCCGGTCGTGTCGCTGAGGAACGAGCCGCAGTCGGGACAGGCGGAGGGATGGCGGCGGCAGGTGCGGCAGGCCGTGCGGACGCTGGAAGACATGGCGCACGTCAACCCGACGGCGGCGCGGTGTCTGCGTGTTATCGCCCGGCTGTGCGGGCCGTTCCTTTTGGGCGATGAGGTTATCGCGACGGAAGAGAGCCCGCAGACCCAGCTGAACGATTTGAATTCCCTGCTGTGGCCCCTGGATTCCACGCAGTTTGGATACGAGGCAGTCCCGTAAGTGTCGTTCTCCAACAAGTCCGTATCAGGTGCATCTGACGTGTATGGCAGTGGCGATGGAGGGATTACCGACTTCTTCAATCAGCTCCCGGGATTCCAGTGGGAATGATCCACCTTACGCATTGCTTGCCGTCACGGGGACCAAGTGTGGAGTCTTGGTTGATCTCTCCGCTTACCCCTGCTCTTGGAGTCGCGGCTCAGTTCCATGCTTTTATATCTATTGGCATCACCTTGCTTTTCTCGGATCCATGATACCCATCCATCGTACCCCTACAGAGACGCGAATACGGCCATAAACAGGGCACGCACGCAGTAGTAGCGACGATGCGTCATGACCGGAGCACGCTCCAGCGGCCAGGCCCCCTCGATTCACCACGGTCCAATTGCGACATGGCATTATTCCGCATCTATAACGGGTAGCTATCGTGTTTTCTCTCTTCGAAAGGGGCCATGGTTCAGCCGCAATCGCAGGTCCCCGTCCGTTTCCCCAAACGGGTTCGTTGCCAGGGTCCATCGGAACGCGACGAGGGCAATCCCGGCGCAGAGCTCAGCCGCCACGCCGCGTTCGGGTCCAGTGCGCAGGCTGGCCCTGTCTCCGTTCCCAATAACGACATGGCTCGGGAAGGCACACTCCCGCTTGATGATCCCGCCCCATGGCGCTGGGAAATCACTCGCACCACGACGACGATGAGACCCAACTGGTCTCTTGCCCTCATTACGCTATCGCTGAGATGCGTCGTATGCCCGTACTCTGAACTTGGCGGGTCCCAGCAACGCGGATGGCTTATAGGCCGACGGTTGTGCGTTGCGCGGCACGATGCCGTATATGCACATTGATGACTCGCTGGCGGTGACGAAAAAAAGCGGCGGCCGGCCCGAAGCTGTGACAAGCGCAAATCCAGGGCGCAGCGGCTAGCATGAGTCGTGGCTCTGAATATAGCGGATCATTGGACGAGAATGCAGCGCTCTCTCTCAGATCTGCGGTTCGAAGGGGGGTGGTGACACGGGAGTACCTACTTTCAGCGGGACGCTGTCAACGATAATGATGCCCAAGCCGCCCCGCAGGATCCAAACACCTACCTACCCCTGGCGGTCTCGAACGTGTGCCGGCCACATGGTTGCCCGCGGTCGCAGCACACGCCTGGCGGACCGGCTGGCACACTTCCCCCCGGAACCTTAATGCCCGGATCGTCGGCGAGGGCCAGCCTGGCTCGCACACCGAACCCCAGCGACCACGCAGGCCCGTGATTAATGGCCAGAAGAGGTAGGTACTGCAGACGGAGATACCTAGGCAGCAGAGACCGGTGTGGGACGGCAGCGGCAGCAGTGTCTTTAGCCCCCGGCACACGCAGCAGCCGTGGACTAGCAGGACGGGGAGGCGTGTGCTAGCCTCGGCCACGAAGCCGGCGGAAGTGCGTCCGGGATGCGTGATGCGCCCGCCGCCAACTCTAATCTTGCGACAGAGGAACCGCCAGCCAGCGCTAGCCTGTTGCATGCACTCGTCGCGCCCACGATCGGAAATCAACACGGACGGCTTTGCCGTAGCCAGCTCGTTTGCGCCGCCGCCGCGTACGGCCCAGATGTCGACACCCCACCCCTCGCGTATACTACACGCAACCGGCATCTGTTGTATCTAAGCTGCCGTGCTGCCTGCCTTTCCTTTTGTTCGCTTGCATCCCTGCCCGTCGTTTCTTTTTGGATTTTCCTGCGCACCTGTTGCGTCGACAGTGGCCGACCCTGGCCGCCTGATCACCCGTACCCGCTCCCGATCTTGACAGTGGTTTCATGCAACCGATGATATAACGCATCCCGCTCCCCGGGTACATACTCCGTCTCCTCCCCGCTGCTGCCTCATCCCCGCCTGTGGTGCCCGCCGCCGCGGCTCCTTCCACTTGCAGCAGTCTTTTCCGCCGCCGAACCTCGACCACGGCCATGCTGCCCTGCCATGGCCCCGTTCAACGACACCTATCAGTTGGACGAGACGCAAAAGTTCCTGAGGGCCGTCGTCATCGCCTCCTTTACCATCACCGGCGCCTTCGTCGCCACGAGATGTTGGATCCGCGTCCGCCTGCAGGCCATGTTCAGCATTGACGATTACTTGCTCGTGGCCGCCCTGGTGCGTGCCGTCTCTCCTTCCCCGATCAACCCACTCGACTAAGCAGAACGAACACAACACAGACGGCCTTTGCCATCCAAACGAGCTTCGGCCTCTACGCCACCAACTACGGCGGCTTCGGCCGCAAGACGTCGGATCTACCCCGAGACATGTATCTGTTAGGCTTAAAAGTACGTACATACATACCTCGTAGCCCCGCTTCCCTGCCGAGCAGAGCAGAGCAGAGCAGCGCCCCGCTAACCCGCCCGGCAGTGGATGACCCTCACGCAATGCATCTACACGCTCGCCCTCATGTTCGTCAAGCTCAGCATCGCGCTCCTGCAGCTGCGCGTCATGGGGCTCTCGACGGCGACCCTCCGGCGCATGCACCACGCGTCGATCGCGGTGACGGTGCTCGTCGGGCTGTACGAGTTCCTCACCCTGCTCTTCCAGTGCTACCCGGACCCGGACGGCGCCGTCTTCCGGCCCGTCATCATCGCGCCCGCCGACTGCACCGACCGCGCGCCCATCCTCGTCTCCGTCTACGTCTACTCGGCCGTCAACATCGCCCTCGACTGGTACTACTCGCTCGCCATGGTGCCGCTCATCTGGCGCCTGCAGAACATGAAGACCGTCATCAAGGTCTCGGCCATTGCCATCCTCGGCATGGGCGTCTTGTAAGCTTCTTTCCTTCCCTCCTTGCCTTCTTTCCTTCCTCCCCCATCCCCACAACTAACCCCAACCCCCCCCAGCGCCTCCGTCGCCACAATCGTCCGCCTCAAATACCTCGTCGGCTTCGCCGACTCCCGCGACCCCCTCTTCGCCATCGTCCCCGTCGGCCTGTGGTCCTGGATCGAAGAGTGCATCGGCATGTGCGCCGCCTGCATCGCCACCTTCCGCCCGCTGCTGCGCCTGATTCCCGGCCTGGTCTCGACGACGAGGGGGAGGAGCGGGAGTAGTAGTGGGGAAGGGGGGGAAGGGGGCCAAGGGGGAGGAGGGGCGGTGGGGAGTGGGAGCGGGAGCGGTGGGGGTGGGAGTGCGGCGTTTGGGACGACGTGGAAGGGGAGGTTGGATCGGGTGGCGGAGGAGGAGAGGAGGAGGGTGAGGGTGGCGAGGAGGGTGAAGGGCGTGGATGGGGTGAGGATGGAGGAGTTGGAGGAGGGGATGGGGGGGACGGTGAGGGGAGAGGAGGAGGAGGAGGGGGAGAGGGAGGAGGAGGAGCAGGGCGCGACGGCGAGGTGCGGGATCGATCCTGCGATGGGGCGGGGGGTTGTGGCCTATGTTTCTGACGAGGACGAGGACGACGAAGCCGGCGTTGACGGTGTACGTACGGGCGATTGCTTTCTCCACCACCACCACCACCACGACGAAAACGACGATGGAACGACGACGATAACGACGGGTAGCGGCAAGGATGATAATGTCGAGGTTCACACCGTGCTGGACGATGCCGATAGCCAGAAGAGTATATTGCAGCAAAAGTCCGCGGGGGGGCCGAGGGAATATTCGTGGACGCCTTGATGTCACTTTGTACTTCTGACACGATTGCGATTGAACGGCCGCTTTTTGTCTTGTTTCCTCGCGCTTTGCTTCTTCTTCAACGGCCATGTACGATGCGATAGACAGATGCATGCGTGTACTAAGATCTGATAACCGCAAGGGGGATATGTGCCTTGGTATTGGCACTTGGCGTTCGGGGAAGATGCCTGCCTCGTGGCATTCTGAGCATATTGTCTTCCTGTTTTTTTTTTTTGTCTTCTTTTTTCCCTAGATACCCTCCAACCTTCTACAACTGTATGAACAGGCGCAACAAGCCACTTTCAACGGGATCCCTCCTACGCCTTGCTAGTCTGCTTATATGGCTCGTCCGTCTGTCTGTGCCCTCAACAAATCGTCATCCTCATGGGTAACTTTCTGTCAGACAATGACGATCACATGTGACAGATAACGATGAAACACATGCTTGCTGTTTGACGATGGACGTCGTCACCAGCTGAAAATAGTGCTCATCAACCGGACACAGTGCTCATCTGCCGAAAACGGCGCTTAGGGCGTGTTTTGCGCAGGCCAGACGTATATGAGGGATTATTATTATCGCGAAATAAGGGGTGATAGAGCGGGTACCGTACCCTGGCTCACACGTACATCATAGATCTGGCCATGGCGGAGTGTTTTGTCATCATTTTCTCCTACATCTACCTTCGAGTTTTTGCCGTGACTGGGCTTTTCTCGGTAGGCGTTGGTGGCTGACGCCACACCACGCACCCGCTTGCGTACCACCGCCGCCACCGCCACCGCCGCCGCCTCCCGACGGCCATCAACTTAATGCCCCGGGTTGTGGGTACGGCTTAATTCCCGCTTCCGAGGAGGGATCCGCGACGTGGGACTATCGACTTTTTTTTTCTTTTTCGTAAGGGAATGGTCTTGCCGATGGTCCTTTTTGTATTAGGGTTCGTGCGGCGGATATTGGATGGCCGTCGAGTGGCTGTTGAAGAGTATCGTATAGCGAGCGCTCTATGTTGAAACCTTAATGGATCGACTCTACAAGGGGCTTCACGGCTGCAGAGACTGATATACACGCGAGGAAGTGGGACTAAGCCCAAACAGGCTCTCTATTCTGGGTAGGCACTATGAGCACTCTACTATAGCTTCGTCGTTCTTTTCTTCCTTTTGGGGCTCATGTTGCGTTAAGGCCCGTTGAAACTTACTATTGGGAATGCCGACGGTGTTTGAATATGCGGGGATTACGAACGGTGCGCTGATGTGTGGAAAGTCGGTCGGTAAGCAGTTCAGGGGTAAAATGATCATGTTCTTTTATAAAGCATTCTATAGGGGTGTGGGGTTTAGTTACTTAGCTGAGGATGATTTGAAGAGATGGGAGCCTCCTTAGCTAGGTCTTGATCTGTGCCGAAGTTGCAGTAAGTGTAAGGTGCAGCAACATAAACGCACGGCCTGCGCTCGACACATTGATCAGCATGATAGGTCGGGGGTCTGCTGATCAAGTAGCCTAAAGTCCACATACCGCGATTATAAGCTTTGTGCTTGCGAATCCATTTGTGCGGACTAATTTCCAGACATGTAGCGTAGTGAACTCAGTCCAACAGATGCACTACATGGGTGAGTGGCTCCATGTGCATGACACTCCTAGTAAGACAAAGATCTCGTAGTGGAATGGAAACCTGTCTTCGAATGAACGGAGCTAAAAGGATGCTATCACACTTGAAAAAAATGTACAGCGCCGCACTTGTTTTCCAGTGCTGGCTAAAGGCCTTATATCTGACAGATACTGTTTAGCGTAGCGGTGCCTTCTTGTTCCCGGATTCTGTTGACTTTGAAAGATCGAAAGTGGCGCGTTGGTTGCCTTATCATAAAAGACAATTGGCTCAGCCTCAGCAGCTGTGATCCGCAGCAAGAGGCTCACCTACTCGGCATGGTAACAAGCCAGTCTCAATTAGTACAGGGCTGCGCCCGGCAGGCGATAACCATCGTGAACTCAAACAACGACGCGGGAATGAACACCGGGCACCAAGACAGACGCCAAGCTACTACAGACAACATCTTGTAGTCAAAAGACGCTGATTCGGCTGTAGGGGCGACCTCGACGTCAGCTAGTCTCTCCGCCCTGTCCAGGCCGAGCACGCGAGGCTACTCACTCGGATGTAACTGAATATGCAGGACTCACTCGTCCATTAATCAGACAATCTCTAATCCCTACCTATGCAGTTTCTTCCACGATCTCAATCATAACTTGGTCAACCAGTGATTTTCCTCTTCAAAGAAAGGCGATACCCATGATGCGGGGAGGGGTCGCGGAAAACGCCGCTGCATGAGACAGCTCCGATAGGGTATCTCCGATGAAACAGTGGTTCGGCAGATAGCAGTGACGTCTGATGCAGAAGCTGCTCTATCGGCGGGGAAGCGGCACGACCGCAGCTGATGCCGGGCGCGGTCGCATGCGGAGAAGGCGTAGAGCTAGCTCAGCGACGTATGACAGTAGGAAGGGAGCAGTCGCAAAAAAAAAAAAAAAAAAAACAGAGCGAATTCAATAAATCCCGTGCATCGATCGAAACGCGGGACTTGACCACACTTCTACTCCCACCACCACCACAACCATTCAACTCAAACAATCCACACCCTCCCAAAAAAAAAAAAAGGAAAACCCCCACAACCACCGCTCGACCTACCTCCCCACACAAAACCACAACCATGCCACCCACCCCAGCCGCCAACGACAACGACAACGACATAACCATCCACACAAGCACCCTCTTCGACCCCAAGCAAAAACGCTTCCTAACCAACACCACGCTCACCGTCTCCCCGACAACCGGCCTCATCACCTCCATCCACCCCACACCGTCCCCGCCACCCCCCTCCACCGGCCACACAATCGACCTCCGCAGCCACCAAAACCAACAACCCCTCACCATCCTCCCCGGCCTCGTCGACGCCCACACCCACATCTTCCTGCACCCCTACGCCGAAGCCGCGGCCCTCGTCCAAAAACGCGACGAGTCGGCCGCCGAACGCATCCTGCGGGCGGCGAACCACGCGCGCGCGGGCTTGCTAGCGGGATACACGACGTATCGCGACCTGGGGTCCGAGGGGATGGGGGACGCCGACGCGCGGGTGCGGGACGCGGTGGCGCGGGGGATAGTGGCGGGGGGGCCGCGGATGTTCGTGGCGACGAGGGCGTTGGCGGGGACGGGGGGGTATGAGGTCAGGAGTGAGAATGCGGCGGGGGATGGGTGCTGTGGTGGGGGTGGCGGGGGGGTGACGCTGCCGGCGGGTGGGGAGGCGGTGGATGGGGTGCTGGAGTGCAGGAAGGCGGTGAGGCGGCGGATCGCGGCGGGCGCGGATGTGGTCAAGTTTTATGCGGATTATCGGCGGCGGATGATGCGGTGGCCGCCGGCGCAGCAGCATCCGTATGTGGCGGGGGTGCTGTGTCCGCCCGAGGTGCCGAATCCGGATGTCATGGTGTTGGACGAGGAGGAGATGGATGCGATTGTGAGGGAGGCGAGGCTGGCGAAGTGTCCGGTCGCGGCGCACTGTGGGAGCGTGGAGGCGGGGTTGGCGGCAGTGCGGGCAGGGGCGACGACGGTGGAGCATGGGTATTTTGCGAGTGAGGAGCTGTTTGAGGAAATGGTGAAGAGGAAGACGATTTTTGTGCCGACCTTGGCCGTGTGCGAGAGGCTGCATCAGCACAGGTTTGGCGAGATTTTGGCGAATGCGGGGCTTGCGTATAAGATGGGCGTGAGGTTCGCGGCGGGTGGGGACACGGGGACGTTTCCGCATGGGGAGAATGTAAGAGAGGTGGAGTTGATGATTGAAGCTGGTATGCCACTGGAAGATGCTCTCGAGTCTTGCACGGTTGGCGGATGGGAAGCGTGCGGCGGTGACTGGTGCGGAGTCAAATTCGGCTGGTTCGAGCCTGGGTGCAGGGCCGACATCATTGCACTGGAAGGTGATCCGCGGGAGGATCTAGGCGCGTTGAGGAGGGTAAGTTTTGTCATGAAAGACGGAAAGGTTTGGAAAAAGGACGGAGAGGCTGTCGGCATGATTTGATTGGGTATATGATGCAAGCAAACTGGCGAATGACGCAGTAGATATTCTGTGGTAATACTCCTACTTTCCAGTCACAGACTCTGGCCGTCCTTGAAAGCAGCAAATATCTGGTCCAAATCTACACCGGGAAAGTCCCAAGTCAGTTCATCGCTTTTGAGGCTAGGGGCAGCACCGTCAGGTGACTGGTTCCAAAAGAGTTCAAAATTCCACGAAGTATCAACAGGAGTATCGATACTTGGCATCTCATCCATGTTGATGCCATCCAGAATTGGTGGCAGTTGGTCGTCTCGAAATGAATCAATAGTGACACGCTGCGGGGCCGGAGTGGCTGCGGGAGCAAAAAGGTCTGCCATGGGATCCACGGCCGGCGGGTCTGGCGGTTGTTGTTGTAAAACTCCTTCTGTTGGTACCATTATCCGACGAAGAACAGCCTCTGCGCTCAAATCCATGTCCCTGATGGCTTGCAGATTTCCACAGCTCCGGTGCGAGAGGCATTCCAATGCGACCGAAGAGTGATCTTCTAAGAATTTCGCATGTGTCAACACCTTGGGCCACCGCAGAGCTATCTTTCGGAGCAGATGCGGGATTGTCCGAACAGTACGTGTAAGAACGGCTGCATCGAAGCCATGCAAGCAGCATGGTTCTCCTGCTGCGGCTTGTCGGGTTGCAAACATGATGGTCTCCAGGAGGCATACGCCGGCATCAAACAGCTGATAGAGTGCATGCCAGATGTAGAACAGCTTCCCCAACCGAGTGTTGCGCGCGTAGATGCTGGCCATGGCAATGGCTGCATTCAGGGAATTCTTCCTCATTTCCAAAGTGGGCTCGGGGAACCTGATCGAGGAACAGTTGAGGCGAAAGATGTTGTGCTGATACATCAGCTCACGGAACTCGATCCTCTCACCAGGGCGGCCATTACCACTGGTGTGTGTGGCGGCATACCACTCTTCGATGCGCTGCACGGCCCGTTTCCGCCAAACTTCGAGAGGAAGGGGGCATGGGGAAAGCGACGAGGAGCTGTTCCTGGACAACATGGCCGATACCTCAGCCTCGTACTGGCGCAGAGGCCAGATGTGCGTGGCGGGCGATTGTTCCGTCCCAGCTGAATCTTGCGGGTTGAAAATGGACTCGGGATACTGGAGCACGTGAGCAAATTGTCCAATGGCTTGGAGGGGCCGCCTACTTTTGCGGTGATGGCGTTGCGCGGGAAGACAAAGGCCCGGTAGAGAACGAAGTGGCAGGCACTGGGCTGGCGTCAGCATTACTTGCAGCCAAGGCGGAATCGGATCACTCACGCGTCGACGCTGTAGATGGCCCAGAACAGCTTGCGGCGGATGTCGATGGTGGACCAGTCAAGCTTTGCCTGTTCTTGAGCGGGCAGCTCCTGGTGGAGGCCAAGGTGGACGGCCAAGCGAAGGGCTGCACCGATGGTGTTTACCAAGTTGACAGCGCGTGGATTGACAAAACCGTAGTGGGTCAACATCAGAAGAGCGCGAAGCCGCTGCCAAGGCTGTTCATCGTTGATGTAGACCAGGTGGCCTTTGGCCGTGTTCCAGAACTCTTCGGCGGCAGCCGTGGCTCTTCCTTCATCATGTCTGATCAGGGTCGTAGCCTGGAAGAGTCAACGAGATGCGCAATGGGTCAAGCGAGGAGCATCTCACGCTAACGGCCAGACATATGGCCACGAGGAAGATGTCAAAGTGCGAGGCAGTGGCGCCGTCTTGAGCGAAGACACGTTCGCACGAGGCGTGCAGCTGAGTCTCCTCGATGTAGGGAGCCTGGGGAAGGTAGATGTCGGTGTAGTTCTTGAGCATGATGTCGATGACATGGCGGGGGATGAGAGCGATGGTGCTGCATCGCGTGTTCTCCGGCCGCGACGGGGCCGGATCCGCAGCCACGCACACCGGGGGAGAGGGAGACTGCGAAAGAAAAAGAGGCGAATGGAGCGAGACCAGCGGATGGCGGGCCAGCGCGGGGGTGCGGGAAGAGTGAGAGACGGCGCGGTTCGGGTGGTGATTCGGGTGACTGATGGTCTTGGCCAGCGACTGGGTCAGGGTGGAGATGGCGGTGTCGACCAGCTTGGACGAGTCGACGGACTGCACGGAGCGGAGGCGGCGCAGCTCAATCTCCAGCTGGGCAACCTTGTCCTCGAGATAGGCGACGTCACTGCGCGGGCGCTCGCGGCGCTCGACGGCATCGTAGCCGACGCAGGGCACGTTGGCGCGCTGGCAGGCGCCGCAGGTGGGGAAGCGCAGGTCACATTTGGACTTGCGGTGGCGGCAGCGGTAGCAGGCCTTGGTGACGCGGTGATTGGAGTTGGAGGTGCGGACGGGAGGCATGTCTGGCCGGTCGAGGTCGCGGGCGGCTGGCGGTTGCGCGGTGGTAGAGGAGCAGCGGCCACGACTTTCCTTATCGCAATCTCGCGCCGCCCGCGGCACCAGCACCGGCTCTCGTCGCCATCGCGGCCCCGTCTCCGTCCCCGCTCTCGAGTCTCCGCATGGCGCTCCAGACATGCAAGCGCTGTCGCAAGAGACGCATCAAGGTGACTCGCCTGCCCCATGCCCCATGCCCGCTGCGTGCCTGCTCTAACCGCTTTTAGTGCGACTTGCAACTGCCCTCGTGCAGCTCGTGCCAGCTCGCCGACGCCGAGTGCCTGTTCTTCGACGACTCTCTCGGCCACGAGGTTCCGCGCAGGTAGACCCGGCTCCTTGGTCGCCCCCGGTGACGTCCGTTGATCCGTCTGCAGCTACTTGCATGCCCTCAACGTCAAGGTAGAGGAGCTCGAGGCCGAGATCCGATCCTTCAGATCTCCCCAGCCCGCTCCCGTTCCGCAGCTCCCCGTCCATGTCGCCTTGGACGACTACAGCCTGCAGCCGCCGAGCCAGGAGCCCGCCAATCCGCGATATGCCTCCTCCGACTCCTACCTTGGCCCGGGGAGCTCGGCCGAGCTTCTTGACAACCTCCTCACCACTCTAGTGCGCCGCAAGCTGTCAAGCCCGCATTCACCCTTGCCCAAGTTCGCATCCACCTTTCGTGACGGCAGTGATGAGCACACCCTTGCCTTTCCCGCCCTGAACCTGAAAATCAACCCGGGAAAGCTGGACACTCAGTCTCTGCAGCACCCTCAAGTCCAGCGCGCCCTGATCGAGTATTACGCAAAAGCCGTCCAGCCGAGCTTTCCGCTCCTGTCGCCTGCCCAGCTCAGGCTCCTTCTTGGCTACGAGAATCCCCTCCGTCAATCCTCCAACGATTGCGAGAGACTTTTGATCCATGGCATGCTTGCCATCTCTTCCCAGCTGGTTGCCCGCGATCTGGACCGAGACCAGACCATAGCCGCCTCTCTGTGGACCGAGAAGCTCTTCGACCATATCAATCGCATATACTCACACTCTGCTTCGGACGCCATCAACGGAAGACATACCGTCCTGGCCCAATGCTTCCTTGTCTTGCTCGACTTGATCATCCCAGGCAGCTCCCGCGGATCGACGTGGGAAATTGTTGGTTCCGCATCTGGCAACTACGCTGCCTTGTGTGAGGAGACGGACTCGTTCGATGACGACTGCCAGCGCATAGGCTTCTGTCTCTTTGCATTCGAGAGGTGATGATTGTTTTCAGCCGGTGAATATCCACTTTCGCTAATTCTCCACAGCACCGTGGCCTGTCACTTTCACCGGCCTTCGCTTTTCTGCAACTCGGCTCCATCTCGCCTCGGCGCTTTCTCGCCCGAGTCCGAGTTTCTGTCGCCATCACTGCACGTCTTCCGCGCAATGTACTCCATCAACCAGCACTTCACCTTGGATCCGGATCCCTCTCCCGCCGCCATGGAGGCTCTGATACCTGCAACTTTCCGGATCCCAGCAAGCGCACGTCCTTCAGAAATGTCGTTGGCGCAGGCGCAGATCTACCTCGCTCTGCATCCGCTTTTCACATCTCCATCGGCCGGTCCGCACAGCTGCTCTCCAGAGCTGTTGAACAACATTGCTGGTGCTGCTTCTGCCTTCATAGCATGCACGTCGAAGCTGAACAGGGAACACCGCATCATCAGCATCTGGACCACAGCCGAATCGGTTCTCCAAGCTGGCGCAGTCTGGGGCGCATATTTGATTCTTAGCAAACAGGAAGATCCCAGCATCCTTCCAACCCGGTCCATCGGTGCTTTTGGATCAGGATCATTGATGGAGCCTCTTCTGCAATGCTCCTCTCTGTTGGCGTCTTTTGCCGAAAGATGGAAACCCGGCCGCCATTACTTCCAGGCTTGGGAAGCTTTTGTAGAAATGCTTTGGGCTGATACGGATATACAAAGAAGAGCTTCGTCCAACTACCAAAGCCAGCACGAATTATTGGTCTAGGGCTTGCCAAGTGTCCTTGGTGACCCTTTTTTTCATGGACAATCTATCATGTACAAGCAAGCACCCATTTTGAACCCTTACGCCAGCACCAAATGGGACGTCGCATTCTTGCTCTGCTCCAGGTTTCTCTCCAGCACCTCCCTCGGTTCCCTCTCCTCCAGCTTGAGCCTGAACCTTTTCGGCAGGACCGAAGCATCCTTCCGGTTCTCGTTGAAGTCGATGTAGTCAAGGGTGGGCGGTGCCTCCTTGCTGGCGGTGAACTTGAAGTGGATGATGAGCCTCACGAACATGGTATACAAGATCCTGTTGGAGAGCGCAATCGCCGTGCACGCTCTCGACCCAGCGCCATAGGAATAGTGGTACGGAGCCGGAACCTTGAACTTGTTATCCGGATCGAGCCAGCGCTCCGGGCGGAAAACATGCGCGTCCGGCCCATAAGCCGTCTCATCTACCAGCCTGTCAGCAACGCTCCCCTTCCCCCCAATCAACAAACTGACTCACCGTGGTTGATAGCCTGCGCATTCACATACACCGTCACGCCCTTCGGGATGCGCACGCCCTCGTACTCCATCTCCTTGAACGTCTGCCTCGGCGGCAACAGCTGAATCGCGCAATAATACCTCAACATCTCCCTCACCAGCGCCACCACATACTCGACCTTCTCCTCGCCCAAACACTTCTCCCACGCCTCCTCCACGTTCCCCCCATACGCCTCCATCACCGCCTCATACGCCTTCCGCTGCACGCCCTGCCCCTCCTCGCTGCTCAAGAACCCCAGCCCCGCCACCGCCGTCGTCGCCAACGTCTCGAACCCCCCCGACACCAGCCCCACATTGATCGACCGTATCTCCGCCTCGTTCAACTTCGCCCCTTCCACATCCCCATCCCGCAACAACCCCTCGGCGATGCAACTCACCGCCCTCCCCTCCCCCACCGCCTTGCGCACCCGCTCCAGCAGCGCGTCCAACCACACGTCGCGCCGCGCCGACAGGCTCTTCGCCAGCGCCCGCCGCTCGCTCCAGCCGCGCGTCTGGGCCCGCATGCTGGGGATGGGGACGTAGCACAGCAGCGGCGAGACGTGGTCCTGGTCGTTGCCGTTGGTGCTGCGGAAGGTGGACACGGCGTGGGCGGTGGCGAGGATGTCGGCGAGGAGCGGGTCGGCGGGGGAGGCGAAGCGCGAGGCGTAGCAGAGGAGGGTGGTGAAGTTGAGGGTGGCGCGGAGGAGGAGCGGGCGGGGGTCGACTTCTGTGGGGAGGGAGAGATCGGAGGGGGAGGATGAGGGAGATGTTGATGATGGTGCTGATGCGGCGTCGAGGAGCGCGGTGATGAGCCCGTGGATCTCGAGGTCGAAGAGCGGCGCCGCGCTGCGCTGGATCGCGGGCCGCGTCATGAAGGCGCCGACGGCGGTGCGCTTGCGCTTGCAGGAGGCGTCCCATGGGGAGGTGCCGATGGTGGCGCCTGTGTGTCGTCGTTAGCGCGCCGTGGGGTTGTAGAGAGAGAGAGAGAGAGAGAGAGAGAGAGAGAGAGAGAGAGAGAGACAAGCACAACACAACACTCACCCTGCGACCCGCTCACCACGCCGTGAAACGTCTCAAACACGGGCCGGTCGATCGTCGCCGCCGCGTTCTTCTTCATGAACCACTCGGCCGCGGCGAAGGTGTTCAGCACCACCACCCGCCGCCGCCCCAGCCGCGCCTGCAGCACCGCCCATCCGTTCTCGACGGACCATTTCTGAAACCGCGTCGGGTGGTCGCCGCCGAGGAGCGGGAGGTGGCCGAAGAACGGGACGGCGCCGGGGGGCTCCGGTAGGCCGCGGATGTAAGGCGTGTTGGTCGAGAAGGCGAGGTGCGTGTAGAGGGCGTAGAGGCCGAGGGGGAGGAGGACGACGAAGGCGAGGAGGAGAGTGGTGGGGGTGGGGAGGTGGGCGAGGGTGTGGGCGATGGGGCCGAGGGGGGCGGTGGTGGTGGTTGTGGTGGACATGGTGGGTGGTGGGTGGTGGTTGGTCCTGGCGATGGAGTGGTGGTGATGGTGATGGTGTGTTGAAGTAGGAAAATCAACGGGCGTCGGGTGTTTTCTCTCGTTTCACCCACCGGGTTGCACTGCTTATTTTTTGCCCTCTCATGTAGCTTTGCTCTCATTTGATATTTTGCATTGCAGAAGCATGCATGCATGCATGCATGCTACGAACCCCACCCGGTCGGGTTTCTGCGCCAGACTGCCGATAAGCGGCGGGCAACTCCGGTGAAGGTGTGGTTCGGTCGGCGACGGGCAGGAGATATCGCACGAAGTGCCGTGTGCGCTGTTCTCCGATGACGACGCTGATTTGGAAGGACGTTATTGGGCCAGGGGATGCGAGATAGTATGGCCTGCGTGTTCCGTATTTACTGCCGTCATGTTTCCACACCACGGCGATATCGTAACTTTGGATTTATACGGAGGTTTAACGTCAAACCTGCGACTATCTCACGAACCCTTTCCTGTCTGTCTAAAGCAGACCCGTTTCAGGCATCCATGTCCTCTCTTTTCGCGTCGTTCACGACCTAACAAACCACCATTCTAGATCTAGGGCACTTTGAGTGAAACTAGTCCAGATGGCGAATGGGTCACCGCTGCGAACCTCCAGCATCGCACTCGTAGAGTTCGCCGCATCCGCCATGTGCACACGTCTCAGAGTCTTACTGCTAGTATACGCCGGTAGTGCAGTCAAGAAGCAAGATGGGCAATGAAATGAGATTTCGGGATGTAGTTGGAGCGTCCGCCGGGTAGCGCCTCGGCGCATGACATCTGGCATAGTGGGTATTTCGTTTCCGCACAGCCATCTTCTTAGCCGCTTCGATTCTTCTCTCGATCTCGGCTCAGCACGTCAACCGGGAGCACGTCGGCGGGTGTCGGGTGGCAGAATGTGGGGAAAAGAGTTGCGTGATGGCGGCTAAAAGAGGAGCCGAAGAAATGGTGGCCTGTCGACCAGCCGCTTAATCAATATACCGTCTGCAAACCTATTTATTCCATCGCTTCACGTATTCCGTTTTTCTTCCCCTCCACCCCATCTCACCGCCAGCCATGTCTCCCACCGCGTTGCCGTCGCCGCCCACGTACAAGATCGCCTCCATCCCCGCCGACGGCATCGGCCCCGAGGTCATCGACGCCGGCATCGAGGTCCTCAACGCCCTGGCCGACACGTTCGGCACCTTCAAGCTCGACTTCACCCATTTCGACTGGAGCTCTGACACGTACAAGAAGACGGGAAAGTACATCCCCGATGGCGGCCTCGATGAGCTGAAGAAGCACGACGCCATCCTTTTCGGCGCCGTCGGCGCACCAGGTACGCCGAATCCCGCACCCATGACATCATAGCCCTTATCCATCACCACCGACACGGGCATATCTCACGTGGTTTTTTTTTTAAAAAAAAAAAATACCAACACCACCCATGCCTGACTCTTTCTCCGCCTTCCCACGTACATACACACCACACGCTCCCAACCCGCCACCCACTAACCCGCCCTTTTCTTTTCTTCCCCTGCCCCACAGACGTCCCCGACCACATCTCCCTCTGGGGCCTCCGCCTCGCCATCTGCCAACCCTTCCAACAATACGCCAACGTGCGTCCGACCAAAGTGTTCCGCGGCACGCAATCGCCGCTGCGCGCCTGCAACGTCGGCGACCTCGACTGGGTCATCATCCGGGAGAACAGCGAGGGCGAGTACGCGGGCCAAGGGGGCCGGTCGCACCGCGGCAAGCCGTGGGAGCTGGCGACCGAGACGTCCATCTTCACGCGGCACGGCGTCGAGAGGCTGGTGCGCTTCGCGTTCGAGACGGCGCGGGCGCGCCCGCGGAAGCGGTTGACGGTGGTGACGAAGAGCAACGCGCAGAGACATGGGATGGTGCTGTGGGATGAGATTGCGGCGGAGGTGGCGGGGGAGTTTCCCGATGTGGCGGTCGATAAGATGTTGGTGGATGCGATGACGGCGAGGATGGTGATGAAGCCCGAGACGATTGATACGGTGGTGGCGACGAATCTGGTGAGTCAGTGGTGTGGGGAGCGGGCGGGAAAAAGACTTCGATACCCCCTGCCCGGCTGTGGATGCTGACGGAGAGTTTGATGCAGCACGCCGACATCCTGTCGGACCTCGCCGCCGCGCTGGCCGGCTCCATCGGCATCGCGCCGACGTCCAACCTCGACCCGACGCGCGAGAACCCGTCCATGTTCGAGCCCATCCACGGCTCGGCGTTCGACATTGCCGGCAAGGGCGTCGCGAACCCTGTTGGTACTTTCTGGACCGCGGCTGAGATGCTGGCCTGGCTGGGCGAGAAGGACGCGGCCAAGACGCTGCTGGATGCCGTCGAGAACGTGTGCGAGAGCGGCGTTGTGACGGTCGATCTGGGCGGGAAGGCGAAGACGAAGGACGTCACGGCTGCCGTCGTGGCCGAGGTGGGGAAGCTGGGGGCGGCGACGAAATGAGAAGATGAGGTGCATTTCCTCATGTATATACCCTCTCTCCAAAACTGTTCTGGATGTGCGTAACGGCTTGATGACATCTTTTCGCCTGGCGTCTGCTTGTTCGACGACCAGACTCTAAAACGCCCCGACAAGCATTGATCGGCATTGACGTCTAGACATTAGTTCTTTCATGACACCACCTACTTCACAACTTCGTACATCGAGCCCACAGTTTGTAGTCAATGGACTATTCGAACCGGTGACGTCATCGCTCACCAAGTAAGGTCCTCTGACAAGCAGTGTCGCGCCAGCCTCGATGCTGATATCCTCAATACTTGAAGGAGGAGCAGTGAACAGAGTTCGGCCTTGACTTTAGTATTAAATCTTCACTATCATGGACGTTCTACTATCTAACAAAGAGGCCTGTCATATCTTAGCAAGGGCAGTAGATAATATATCACTAACAATTAAGCACGAATTAAGATCTTAAGACATTAGAGAAATTGACGAAGAAAAAGATTTCACGCGAAAAGGGAGGAACAAAAGGGACGAGCAAAGCTAACATCTCGTTACTTAATTACTTAATGCATCCGAGACCACACCAGACACTCGAAAGTAAGCTGAATAAGGTGAATAAGGATCAGACACAGAGTCCATATCTTCCGCACTCACGATGCATTCGAGAATCCCCGCACTTTCACCCACCGCCTCATGCTCCCCATCTCTCTCACTACAAGAAGACGGACCCAACCTACCCAGCTCCACAAGCCTCAAATACCCAACGAAAACCGTCCAACCCATCCGCGGCAAAAAAAAAAAAGCCCGCCCTCATCACCACCACCACCAGCGGCATACATCAACCCCGCCTTGGCCCGTCGCCCCTCCTCTCCAAAAAAATCGCAACGTCAATCATCGCCGACCTCCGCCCCGAAGCGCAGTAACCTCGTCTCCGCGCTTGGGGGATGGGGGATGTGTGGGGAATGGGAGATGTGTGGGGGGTGGTGGAGGTGCAGACGGAGGTGATGGGGGAGTTGGTGGAGGGGGAGAGGATTGGATGGGGGGTTAATTGGCAGGGAGGAAGAGGAGGAGGGAGGCGAAGGATGGGGATGTTACGACTAAGAGGGGAATGGTGGTGGAGGTTACAAAGGGGAGGGCGAGGGTGGTGACTGGTGAGGGCGTATGATGACCCTGGGCGGAGAAGGCCGGGGGCGAGGGCGTCGAATATGAATAGGCGGAAGAGGGCGTTGAGGAGATTTTGAGGAGTGGGTGGGGTGGATGGTGTGTGGTTCGTTCTTGATGTGAAAAGGGTGATTGTTTACTTGTATGTCCGGAATGATATCCTAAGTATCCGACTCGTCTGGTGCACTTGGTGTTCAGCTTGGCGCACGGCCTCGACCGGGGTGTCGTGTGCTGTGGCGGTTACGGGGGCCGTTCCGGCGGCTGTTAGCGCAGTACCTCTAAGCTCAATATAGACTGAGACCTCATACGTATCGGGCGATGCGGCCGCCACGACTCCCAAAGAAGGCATAAATAATACTACGGCGGCGACTTAGCGCGTGGGCGCGGCTGAAAATGGAAAAACGGTTGGATATGCGTAGTCAATATTCGGCGTGGCCGATGCCGTACGACCTGGCCGCTGCCGCGCCCAGAAATCGTGTGCGGCAAGCGCTGTAGTATTTGCGGGGGAAGCTGGTGGTGGAGCGCTCTGGCCTCCGCCCTCGTCGTAAGTTTTCGTCGAATGTGGCGTTCGCACACCACCCATATTCTCAGCTGCGCCTGTTGGAGCCATCATGAACTCCAGTCAGCTGTTAACGGCCTGGTCTAGAGTACTCTGTTTTTTTTTTTTTCTTTTCTTTTTCCCAAGATAGGCGTCGTCAACACTCGGAAGTGACGGCTTCCTTAAATTGAAGCTCGGGCGGCGAGGAGTGCAAGCTATTTAAGTAAGTCTTTGCCCACGTCTCTTGAATATCCAACTTCATCGATTGTCTGAGTCTACCACACTCGCAGCTTCCACAGACTTAACTCGGCGTCCATCCCGTCCCAATTTTCTCTTCACCAAGTGGGTTATCAGAACATGTTCTAGACTTATCAGAAATGCTTACAAGGAGTAGACATGGGTTTCTTCAGTTCTGTTGGATCCTTCTTCACCGACACGATCCCCGATGCCTTTTCCAGAGACGGCGCCGTGACCCGAGTAGCGGAGTCGATCCCGGTAGTTGGCCACGTCACCGCCGGCATCCAAGCAGCGGCCGGAAATACCGAACACGCCAAGAGAGCAGTCGCGAAAGCCACGGGTTCGCTGGCCACCGCCGCCGGAGCTGTGGGCGGCTTCTGCGTGGGCGGCCCCGTCGGGGCGGTCGCCGGCGGTGCTGCTGCCTCGCAGCTGGGCGCACTGATTGAGCATGGCCTCGCAAAGACCATCGACGACGAAAAGGTCAAGGGCGATACGGGAGACCTGTCCGCCAAGCGCCTCATCACCGACGCGGTTCTCGGCGGAGCTGGCGGCCTGTTGGGCGGCGGCGGCGGCCAAGCCGCGAAGGCTGTTGGCTCGGAGCTCCTCAAGGATGGGGGCAAAGAGTTGCTCAAGGCCGGCGGCAAAGATGCCCTGGCCAAGTTGATGATGAAGGCAGGCGGGACGGCATTGGCGACTGGCGTCAGCACGGCCGCTTCTCAAGGTCTCAAAGGGTAGGAGTTCAGCAAATAGGGGTATATATGATAGCGACGCTAACTCGGCACAGGGTACAACCACCACCGCGAAGCCGCGGTGACCAAGACGAAGAACAAGCGGGCCGCGACGGTAAAGACAAGGGAAAGGGAAAGGATGAGGACAAGGAAAAGCAAGGGGGTCCGCAAAAACCTCGGCTTGTTACCCAGAAGCAACAGGATGCCGCGACCGTGTTCATGACGTCGGCAAAATGGGGAATGGAGCACTTCCAGTGTACGGCAGTGTGCCATCCCTTCGGCAATGTGAGCCAGTTCACTGAGGGTTATTGCAAGAAGGGACTGTTGTGGGCCACAACCTGGGAATATTATGGCTTGGCAAGAAAGCTATGGGATGAGGCACGGCCTACCGTCAGACCGCAAGCGATCGAACAACTTGGAATCGCTAACGACTCGAAGAGAATTGGGGAGCTCGACGAGGTGCTTCACTACTGCGATACGTATCTCCATGAACTGGAGAGAAGGCTTTCCGTAGATGAGTAGATTTTCTAGAGAACCACCCTCGGGCTTATCCGGTTTCATTGGTTGGAAACGATAGTAGGTAGAGGTTCGGTAACATAGATACAATTGACGTTCAACACTTTCGTACTACCCAGTCTAACTTAACCTGTAAATGTCTTATACTGGAAATTATTTAATTTGCCGGTGAAGTCTTGCGCGCTTAATACAAAACTTTAAAGAATAACTCGAGTACTTAAATTCACCAGTGCCCAAAATCTCACAATACTACGTTAAACGTTTACACGTGACTCCGATTCCCCCCTTTCCTCTACTACGGTCTTATGGAATCAAAATAAGAAACAGTCTCTTTCTTGCAGCAGAAAACCTTGCGGGCCTTTTCGGAGCATTACCGTACTTACTCTCAGCCACCTTCTGCATTCCATCCGGACACTTCACATCGCACTTAGGCGCCTCTACATAACACGTACACTACTCATCCATGTGGTCCCTCACATCAGCCTCTTACTTGATACTGTTTATTGTTAGTTGAGATCCGACGCGGTGTAAAGTTGCTTCTATTTTTATGGGAACTGGTGTTCACGTTACGGCTTCCATTCCTATACGGACTTGTGCGAGACCCAACCCCGCATCAAGCCTACGCCGTACAACCACCTCGTATAACAGGTGGCTGAAGTTTATGCAACTGGTGGGATGAACAAAACCGCTGATCGGCAGGGTGGGGTCAGTGGGGCTCTCCAGGCAGCGACGTGGGGGCGGGCGTACAGCTGCGCCGTTTGAGCCCATGAATAAGTTATACGACCGTCCAAAATATCATCCCTCACCCAAGACATCAACCCGCCAACGCAATCGTTTTTTGCCCCCCCCAACTCACCACCGCTCCAACCACCCAGTTCCGCGGTAATGTCGACTCCAGACGAGATCCTCCAGGCCTGCGCCTCCCAGCCCCTCGAAACAGTCCTCTCACTGCTTTCCACCTGCCCCAACCCGCCGCAGGCAAGGGAGATGGCGTCCCAAGCAGTCCGACACGACCGACTCCCTCTCCTCCAACACATCCTAGCCAACACGCCCCGCGAGTCCCTCGAGCCCACGGGCATGCTCCTCCTCGACGCCGCCAGCGGCCGCTCCCCAGCGTGCGTGCAAGCGATGCTCGACACGGGGCTCTCCATCAACCTGAACGACGACCGCACGGGCGGGGTGCTGCACCGGGCGCTCGGCGGGGTCGGGTGCCCGGAATCCTTCATCGCGTGGCTGCTCGAGCGCGGCGCGGCGGTGAACCACCCGGGCGACTACGACCCGGACGGCTTCAACCCGGACCAGGTGCATTGCATGTGCAACGGCGTCTCGCACGGCACCGTGCCCATCCTGCGGCTGCTGGTCGCGGCCGGCGCGCATGTCGACGGCTCGCGGGCGCTGCATTACGCGGCGTGGTGCGACCGGCTCGAGGCGGCGAGGTTCCTGGTGGAGGAGTGCGGGGCGGCGGTCGATGCGCCGGCGGGGGTGAGGGGGTGGTACTGGCGCGGTGACGTTGGGAGCACGCCTTTGCATGTTGCGGTGGCGGGGAATAGCGTGCGTGTGGCCGAGTACTTGCTGGAGAAGGGGGCGGATCTGGAAGCGAAGAATGCAGCGGGGAGGACGCCGCTTCAGGATGCAGGGTACTTCTTGGGCATCGAGACGGCTGGGACTAAAAGAATGGACTTGCCGTGGGACTTGCGGTTTCTGGCCGGCGGGTATGAAGGGGGGCATCAGGAGATTGTTAATTTTCTGAAGCAGCGGGAAAGTCAGCCAGCGTAGCCACTTCCCTATGATATGCAATCATGGCTCAGATTGACGTCGATTTAAGTTGGTACCTTGGCGCGGTGATGAGTAAGACTCATGTGCAACCTCATGATCAGATAGCGGCATCTGACCATAGATTCTGCTTCTTCTTCTGTGGAACAGTGACCGTGCAGCAATAAGCATTCAGCCTCCCGTAGCGTTGCCTATTCATGATTAGCGCGCAGACTTCAGAATGATTCATCGGGAGATACGGCGCCCTGATTGGCGCAACCCTCGCTTCCACTACTCGGGTCCCGCCTGCCCTTCTTGACATAAGAGACCGCATCCTCACGGCTTTCACACCATCACCCCTACCCTTTGAGCTTCCAGCCTTCCTTCGCTTCCTCGCAAGCACTCCACTCCGCCTCGGACACACCACACCAACACCACCAAATGCTCACAACATCCGCATCAACCTCATCACCACCATCACCAACCACATCGATCATGGCACCCAAAACCACCCCACCACCCCCCAGCGCCGTCGTCAGTGTCACCACCACCTCCACCCAAACCATCACCTGCGCCACCGCCACCTCCCTCACCAAGCTCCCCTCGCCCATGCGCCTCGGCGCCCTCGACCACCAAGTCCCCCCGGTCGTCCCCATCGCCGTCGTCTTCATCTACGCCGCCAGCTCCGCCTCCGCCTCCTCCTCCTCCTCCTCATCCTCCGATTCCCCCAGCACCGCTTCCGGCCTCCCTCTCCCCCTCTCCACCCTCCGCACCGCCCTCCCCCACCTCCTCGACCACTACCCCCACCTAACCGGGCGCCTGCACATCGACCCCTCCACCGGCGCGCGCAGCATCGACCGCCTCGGGCAGGGCATACACCTCCACGTCGCCGAATGCGCCGCGCCGCTATCCTCGCTCGCAGCGTCATCATCATCATCATCATCATCATCATCATCATCATCATCATCATCGGGGAGCGACGGCCAGACGGCGACGCCCGCGCTGCTCACGCTATCAGACCTGCCAAACGGCGGCACCGCGCTGCTGGCGCCGTACGACGACGACGCGGCGACGAAGACGACGGTCGAAGACGTGTGCGGCGACGCGACGCCGGTGGTGTCGGTGCAGCACACGCGGTTCGCGTGCGGGGCCGCGGCGCTGGGGGTGCGCGCGCTGCACGCGGTCGTGGATTCGGATGCGTTTTTTCAGGTCGTGCGGGACCTGGCGGGGATTTGTCGCGGGATTCGGGCCGGGGGTTCTCTGGTGAGGGGGTTGGATGGGGTGGTTGGCTCGACGCCGTTGGAGGGGTATCGCGCGGATGAGCTGGGGGAGGAGGGCGGGATGGATCAGGAGGGGGAGAGGGCGGAGGCGCTGGCGCTGGCATTTCGGCCGAGGTTTTTTGAGGCGGTGGTGGTGGAGGAGAAGGGTGCGGTGCCGGGACGGGATGTTGTGGAGAAGAAGAAGGAAGATGGGACCGCGACGACGATTCCGCCGGCGCCGCCGGTTGAGGGACGGGTGATGCGGTTCACCGGCGCACAGCTGGGGGCGTTGAAGGCGGCAGCGGCGGATGCGGGGGATGTCGAGAACGGGTGGGTGTCGACGTACGACGCGCTGTCGGCGCTGGTGTGGACGCGGGTGTATCGGGCGCGGGTGGAGCTGCGGAGGAGGCAGGGAGACGAAGAAGAAGAACTGCCATCACGCGACTTTCTCACATCCGTCAACTGCCGCACTCGCCTCGCCCTGCCCGCCCGCTACCCCTTCAACGGCATCTTCACGCCCTACACGCGCCTCCCGCACTCCGCCCTCACCCAGGCCGACTCCTCCGCCTCCCTGCGTCTGGCCGCGCGCACGATTCACGCGCTGACCCGCAGCGTGGACGCGGACGAGGCGCGGGCGACGGCGCGCTGGATGGCCGCGGTGCCGGACAAGCGCAGCATGGTGTGGGGCTTCAACGGGGGTTACGGCAGCACCATGATCAGCGCGTGGAACAAGTTTGACGTGTACGCCGGTACCGAGTTCGAAGACGGCAGGCCGCCGGTGCTGGTGGCGCCACCGTTTACGCCCATCTCGTTGGTGGATGGGCTGGGGTATTACTTGCCGACCGAAGCGCAGGACGGCGGGATCGATTTGTATTTGGCCTTGAGTGCGCCGGTTTGGGGCGTGTTGGAGGAGGATGAGGTGTGGGCGAGATTTCGGGGGTAGGTTGGCCGGCGGGGGAACATGAGTCGATTCTCTGCTCAATGGCGCAACTAGTCGCTCCACTTTGTAGCAAAAATCGAAGAAGCCTCCGCTACTGAGAAGGCAACCAAAGCTTAAGGCCAATAGCCTTTGTGTGCGTGGTGACTGTGTCATGCTAGTACTGACAAAAATGACTCGAAAAGTTAGTTTGTTGATCTATACGAGATGACGAAAGTAGCGAGAACCAAGCAATTGGCACCTTCGGCAACCGCAACTCAAAGAGAACCTCACCTTGCCATTAGTCATGGCAGCGCCTCTAACGACACTGATTTCAAAGAAAAGAAAGAAAAAGCCTACAGAAGAGCATTAGAAATTGAAGTATATTATTCCCGAACACCTCAAGTCCGGGAAGAAACACCGAATGCGAACAAGTATGTTGTCTTATGGTCTCGCACTGCGCGGTTTTTGTGAGAGTGGCTAGCCGACGTATGTGTAGGTGATAGGTATCCTGTTCCAATCGAAGGGCATGGAAGACCCGTAAAGGAGTTCGGAGATTGAGTCTGAATAGCTGTTTTTGCCCTGTACAATAGAATAGCGGACATAGTTACGGTATTGATTAGACTCATTTTTGATACCTACAGTGGCGACAAATTGCTTGACTGCCCCAGAGCCTTGCGGATGGCTAATTCCAGTCCTCAGACTCGGGGATAAATATTGCGATGCGCGACATGTTGGCTTTGGGGATCTCGGCCCTGAGAACACCGGGCGAGTCATGGAACTCGACACCTAAAGTGGGACGCTGAATACCGACGTGCTTGAACCCGAGGTCTATGCACCTACGATGATTCGCTCCCATGCATGAGGTGGTGATAGCGAGTAGGCACATGGGGCGATGGCCGTGAAACAGAAGTCGCCGCATCTCTCCAGCGGTGGGTCAGTCAGGCTTCGAGCTGAACCCGTCACATCGTCCAAAACGACCCAAGCATCGCCTCGGGCAAACTCAGCGTCCCTCGGCCCAAAACCTATCCAGCGCGTCCTGCCTCACCTCCCACGCCCAATGATGGCACGTCTGATGCACGACCGGACTCACCTCCCCCCGCCCCTCGTCCCCATCATCAAACACGCTCCTCACCCCCGCCTTGACATAGCCCCTCAACAACGCCCTCCGCCACCTCCCCCTCTCGCCCACACACCTCGCCCACCGCCCCACCTGCCTCTCGTCATCCGCCCCCCTCCTCCCCATCCAAAACCGACAATACCACTGAAACCACCCCCTCACATCCCACTCATGCGCAATCCACCCCGCCGCCTCCCACTCCTCGATGCTCTGCCCGCACGCAACTCCATACTTATTCACCGCCGCATCGTACCTCGAACTCGTCAGACAGCGCGCCACGTCCACCCCGGCGACCCACGCGGCCGGCAACTCGCGCCAGTCGCCATCGACGACGGTACTGGCTCCCAGCGCGCGACTGCGCAGCGGCCGGAAGTACGTGCCCCCGAAGCACCCCTCGCGCAGCACCTCCTCCGGCGACTTGTTCGGCGTGAAGGCCGGGTGCGACGCGAAGTGGTAGGTGCCGTGCGCGTCGCGCGCGGGCGGCGGCGCGACGGGCGTCCAGGACGTCCAGCGCGCGCGGAGGGCGGCGACGTCGAGGCCGGAGGGGGAGGGGGAGCGGGAGGAGGAAGGGGAGGTGGCAGTGCGGCTGCGTTGGGGGGCTTTCCGGCTCGGTCGGTGGCGGCGCGGTTGGGCGGGTGGTGATGAGGCCGAGGCCGAGGCGGAGGCGTCGCCGTACGGGAGCGGACGGGACCCGGCGCGGGCGAGGCGGGCGGACGAGCGTGTAGGGGCGGCGGGCTCGAGCTTGCGTCGTTTGTTCCGAGGGCGGTGGTTGCTGGCGCGGGTGGGTTTCGAGTTTGGTGGCGGTGGGGCGGCGGCGGCGGCGGAGTGCTCCAGGCCGAGCTCTTGGATGAGGGCCTCGTTTCGCTTGATATTGGCTAGGCGGCGGGCCTCGTACTCGCTCATTGTTTGGAAGGGGGGGAAGGGGGGGAGGGTGTGGAGTGTCGGAGGAAGCGGGGTGTGGACAAGGGTGAGTGGCACAAAGGGCAGCTGCATGACGTCAATGACTGCGGCCTCCGCGGCCCGACGGTCACTTCACGTTCTTCCTCCCACCACCACTCGCGCTTGCTTGCGACAAAGACACCTACCCCGCGCTCTTCGCTGTCCTCCGCCCGGGAGAGAGACGGTAGTCGATCTCCCTATTTGATTTGGGGAGCTCGGCCAATTGTGGCCTGCTCGGCTACAGCCCACATTGAGAAGTGAAGAAGCAGCTGACTAGGTACCACCCAGATTCCCGTCGGGCCGTCCAGCTCATCACGAGAGAGGCATGCCAGTAGTTGGCCATGCGCCTCGCTGCTTCAGATGTGATCTCGGTTGCTCGGTGCCGGCCTCGGACGGGCTTAGACCACGGCCTCTCTCCTCTCCGGATTACGGACGCAACTGCCTGGAACACTTCCATCTGCGATGCTCCGGAAATACCGGCATCGGGTTCCGGTGACATTGTCCAGGAGGCGGCTCACTCCGGCAACGGATCTCACGAAGCGCCGGCTGCTCATTGAAGGCCAGAATTATCCCGCGCCAAGCTCATCAAGCCTGTGTTGAGACACCTCCCTCGCCCCTTCCGCTGTTTCGCTCGGCCTTGTCTCGAGCGGGCCGGCGGTCGCAACCTGCTTCGTTTCCCGCTACTCCTCCATTTCTCGAGTGCTTCCAGCGGTTGTGCTGAAAAGCTTGGCGTTTCAAACCTCGCCCGTTCCGCCCCACGCCCCACCTTTGCCACCTACTCGCCAATGCCGTCTAATTTCTTATATTAGCCAAGCCTTACTGGAGACCGCTGCCCAGCCCGCTACTTCCCCATCCGTCTAGCACCCCGTCGCTTATGGTGTTGGCACTTCATTCTCACCACCCTGCTGCTAATGCACTCCGCATCGCCGCACTGCCGTCCGGTGCTGGACGACGGAGACGGGCTGTTCTGCTGTTGCTGTCGCCGCTCCTTCTATATAGACTGCCAGCCCGCCGCCCGTTCAAAATGAGCCAGAAGTCTGTTGAGCATTGCTTCCGACCACCCAGTCCACTCTTTCCATTCCATAATGAAGTCTACTTCGGTTTTTTCGCTCGTTTCCCTTCTGCCCCTCCTTGACGGCGCGCTGGCGCATCCCGTCAAGAGCAACAATGGCATCTGCAAGTTTGAGCAGCGCAACGTCCTCGCCCGCAGCGTACAGCCCATGAAGCGTCAGAACGACTCCACCTGGAGCCCCCCCTCGGAGCTCGTCACCCCCCTGAACGAGGTCTGGGAGCACGAGGTCAGCACCTACAGCGACGCCCTCGGCTTCACCAACTACGGTACGTCTCGCACCCCTTCAACCCCGCCAACACTTCCACACTGACACACTCCCCTCCACAGGCTTCGACCAGGTCATCGACGCCAAGGGCAAGATCAACTACTGCGTCCGCTGGGACTCGACCCAGTCCGTCACCGCCACCCAGCGCACCCAGATCGAAGCCGCGGCCAAGAAGTCGTTCAAGAAGTGGATCGACGCCCTCGCCGGCTTCGACGGCTGGCCATACGACACGGTCGAGGTCGACGTCGTCGGCTGGGCCGTCCGCGACAAGTCCCTCCTCGAGGACGCCACGGGCGTCGAGGTCTACACCACCACCGACGCCGACGGCATCCCGCAGTGCGACGAGGGCTGCGGCCGCTTCTTCCACCAGGACAACGACTACAGCCAATGCGCCGCCGGTGCGGACCGCCACTACGGTAAGAATCGTCCCCCCTTTTTGTTTTATTCGCGAGCGAGTACTGACGCGGTGGTGACACGCAGACATGTCGCTCTGGCTCACCGAGGGCATGGACGGCGGCGCGGGCGGCGACTGGGGCCAGCGCATCGGCTCCGAGTATTTCCTCCAGACGATGAACGACGAGAACGTGCACATCCTGCTGCACGAGATTGGCCACACGTTCGCTCTCGACGACTTCTACGACTGGACCCCGACGGGCGTCAGCAACTTCATCATGTTGGCGGGCAGTTCCATGGAGATTACCGAGTTCGACAAGTGGATGGCGAGGGACTGGTGGAGGAACCTCAAGTCGAGGTACAGCCTTTGAGTGCCGTGTCGTGCGGCTTTCTGTGTAAATATTAGTCTTGTGGAGTGCATGGATGGCGATGGGGAGTAAATAGTGTGCATAAGTCGGAGTCTTGATTGAAGGACAATCTGATTTTCTACATCGACACTGTTCCTGAAAGTGAATTCGCCCTAGCTCGTAGTAAGGACTGAACTCGTTCGTGTACATGATCAGTCGAAGACAGCGGGGGCGATGCTGTGGCCGCGACTGACCTACCCGACGGCACAATGCTTACGATCCCAGTCATAACAGTGGATGCCTGTATTTCATTAATCTCAACCGCCGACCACCGTATAGGCCCGCTCTATTTAGTACTGGCTTTGGATCTAGAAGACTATCGGCGCGGCCTCATGACAGGCGGATCAGATCGCCCATAGTTACCAAGCGGCAAACGTCAACCCCGCTCCCACTACTCCCGGTACGGCCACTGTTGGCACCGACCTGCCTTTTATAGAAGACCCCTACCCCACTTGAAATGTCCAAGTCGGCCAGATACGAGCATATCAGCCAATACCATGCACCGACTTCTATCAAAGCCGCAGTCGTGCCTGTTCGCACCCATCGCTTCCGACGTCATTCGACTTCAACGTCACCAAGAAGTGAATCTTCAGCCACTGATATAAAGCCAGGCACTACTATATTTTCCGGACAACTCAGGCCTTGACCGGCGACCCCCGCACCCAGCCCCCGCAATGGCACCAAAAACCCCATGGCGACTGGCACTCCTCCTACTACTCGCAACCCTCAACGCCGGCGCCACGGCCCAACCACCCCCCGCCGCACACTCCCAGACGCCCTCCCCCCGCCAACTCGCCTGGCACCAGCACGAATACTACGCCTTCGTCCACTTCGGCCCCAACACCTTCACCGACGAAGAATGGGGCCTCAGCCAACAACCCCCCTCCGTCTTCGCCCCGACCGACCTCTCCACCGACCAATGGGCCGCCACCTTCGCCGCCGCCGGCATGTCCGGCATGATCCTCACCGCCAAGCACCACGACGGCATGTGCCTCTGGCCCACCAACACCACCGCCTACACCATCGCCAACAGCCCCTGGGCCCGGAACCGCACGACCAAAACCGCCGACGTCGTCCGCATGGCCGCCGCCTCCGCCCGCAAGCACGGCCTCCGCTTCGGCGTCTACCTCTCCCCCTGGGACATGCACCGCGACCCGGCCATCCCCAAACCGCTCCTCGCCGGCACCATCTTCGACGAGCCGCAAATCTTCGGCGACGACAGCAGCACCGCCGACGACGGCAGCGACTACAACGACCTCTACGCCGCGCAGCTGGCCGAGCTGGTCGGCATGACGTACGATGCCGACGACGACGACGACGGGCAGCCGATCCCGCTGTTCGAGGTCTGGCTCGACGGCGCCAGCGGCTCCGACACGGTGCAGACGTTCGACTGGGCGCGGTTCCGGGACGTCATTCGTGAAAGTCAGCCCGACGCCGTGATGTGGGGCCACCAGGGCGTGGATGCGCGGTGGGTGGGGAACGAGGACGGCGAGACGGGGCAGACGAACTGGCACACGATCAGCCGGACGCAGGACGACGAGCGTTATTCCGGGGAGGAACTGGAGGAGGGGGTGAGGAACGGCGCGTACTGGACGCCGGCGGAGGCGGATGCGCGGGTGAGGCAGGGGTGGTTCTGGCATAAGGGGGAGGAGCCGAAGGGGGCGGGGGAGCTGGTGGAGATGTGGGGGAGGTCGGTGGGGCGGAGCGTCGCGTTGTTGTTGGATGTGCCGCCGGATGGGCGGGGGAGGATCGCGGAGGGGGATGTGGAGGTGTTGATGGAGTTTCGGGCGAGGCGCGAGGCGTTTCTGCGGCGGGACGTGCTGGGCCCCGGGGTGGTGGTGAATGCGAGCGGTGTGCGTGGGGGGAATGATGTGGTGTTTGGGCCGGCGAAGGTGCTTGATGGGGATGCCGAGACGTATTGGACGATGGACGATGGGGAGACGACGGGGGCGGTGGAATTCGAGTTGGACGGTGCGTATAGTGTTGATGCTTTTGTCACGCAGGAGCATATTGCTTTGGGTCAGCGTATCGGTGGGTATGAGATTGGCGCCGTCGTGAATGGGACGTGGACGACCGTGGTCACTGGCACCTCGCTCGGGTATAAGCGTATTGACAGGCTGAGTGAAGCTGTGCGCACGAGCCGTGTTCGTTTCAGTGTCACGCAGGCCGATGCTGTGCCTTTGATTAGTGCTTTTCAGGTACTCGGGACGCGGGAAAGTACCGCTTAATGGAAACCCTCGTAGTCATTTTCGAACCGTGGATATCAAGACTATGACGACAACTTTGAGTAGTCCATGGATATTGTATGCTACGCACACTGATGACAATACGGAGACATAGATAAGGAGATGCAAATTAGTGAGGTGGTGAGTCGTTCCATCCATCCCCTTCACCAAGGCGGTGAACAGGTAGCGAAGTACTGATCATCGATAACGATGCGACAAAACCCCATCTTCAGCGATAGCGAGGTCGGTGTCAGCACAGTCTCACATATATGTGAGGGGCTTGACGAGATGCCGCCCTTCGCCAATCAACAGTGTTTGGCCCCCACCTCAGACGCGCCACTACAGGACACCTTCGGATTCAAAGGATCTCACAGCCTTGCCATGATCCAAACCTCACCACCGCGCAGCGCCTCAACCTAAGAGCTCAGAGCCGAGCATGTGTGAGTATCTGAACCCTCAAACACCTGAGGTCCACTGATTTTCAGGACAGATGCGATAAGATCGCGTGCGCGTCAAACCAGCTGGAGGGCAAGCGCAGAGGATTCAGGTCAGAGTCGCCGATGGTCTGGCATTGTATGTCATATCAACAAGGTGCGACCGCCATGTTGGCCAGGACTGACAATCACAATGCATTTGTTAGCTCCCCTTCCACGCTGCCCAGCAACTCGATGAGGAAGCGGCAACCGATGGCAGCAAGAGGGGCGAACCTTCGCCCGAAGATGGAAGTCGACGAAATGAGGGAAATGACGTTGCAAATTCTGCAAAGCTCATTTCGCGTCCACCTGGAAGGCCTGGCTCTCAGGTTTCTACCGATAGGATCGAGCGTTTAACACAGCCAAAGCGATTCATGAGCAGATCCACTTTGGAACCCTTTACTATCATGACGAGGTTCCCACATGACATCACCCCGTGGACGCAGTTCAAGTTCGTTGTGCTGGATAGCTGGGTCAAGCTCCTGTATCTGGCCACGCCCGTTGGCTTTGCCCTTTACTACATCAACACGAATCCCATTGCAGTATTCTGCATCAACTTCCTGGCTGTTGTTCCCAGCACGGCTGCGTTAGGCTTCGCGGTGGATGAGCTCAACCTCCACTTTGGCGGCTTCGTTGGCGGTTTGATAGGCGCGACCGCCGGGTATGTCATGAACTTCCCAAGGTAGCAGTTGTTGTATTGACTCGACGGCAGAAACGCGGTCCAGCTCATCAGCTCCATCCTGTTGTTGAAATCCAGGCAGATTGTTGTTCTGAAAGCGTCCCTGATCGGCACGATCCTCTCCAACGCGCTTCTCATGACCGGTGCGGCGTTTTTCTTTGGAGGTATCAACCGTGTTGAACAATACCTCAACCACTCGGCAACGACAGCAATCACTTCCATCCTCCTTCTCGCGAGTCTCAGCATGACTCTCCCTACGGCTTTTCGTCTCCTGACCGCCACGGCCCAGAAGTCTGTGCTGAAGCAATCGCGTGGCGCAGCAGTCATACTCATCGTATTGTATGTTTGGTGGCTTCTCTTCCAATTGAAGACGCACTCCGTGATGCTTCGTGAGCCTATTAAAAAGATGAAGAGGAGACCCAAGGTCGAATTGGTAGGCGTGGGAGGCCGAATACACGAAGAACGTCTTCTTCACGATGAAGATGACGAGAAGGAACAACGAGCACCTGTCCTCACCATTACCGGCTCTCTCATAGCCATAGCAATATCGGGGGTTCTTGTTGGATTCCATGGCGAATTCGCGACCAACAGCGTGCAGGGACTCTGCCAGCAAGCCGTCATTTCGCAGACTTTTGTCGGCTTCTTCATCTTCCCCATCATCAGCTACGATGTCGAGGCCCTGAAGCTGGGTGTAAAAGATGAGCTGCCTTTTTGCATCGCCCTAACACTAGAGAGATGCGTACAAACGGCATTGCTTGTTATCCCGTTCTCGGTACTCCTCGCGTGGATTTTGGGCATCGACGAGATGGATATGGATTTTGGGGGGTTCCTCACCGTAGCACTGTCTATTTCTATTCTCCTTCTAACATACGAAATACAGAATGCCAAGTCGACTTGGTAAGTTGAATCGTTACTGATGCATATTCAATCACTAACATCTGGCCAGGTTTCAAGGACTCAGACTGGTAAAAATCTACGTTGTCATTACACTTGCGACATTCTACGTCCCCTGAGAGTGATGAGTTCAAGCTCTTGGTCCGGGACATAACCATCTCTACTGCTGGAATATATCTCAATCATCTCCGCTATCCTCCGATGGATAAGTTTATCATTTTAGTCATGAAGC
This sequence comes from Diplodia corticola, assembly GCF_001883845.1. NCBI lineage: Eukaryota > Fungi > Ascomycota > Dothideomycetes > Botryosphaeriales > Botryosphaeriaceae > Diplodia > Diplodia corticola. The sequence goes on along the minus strand of NW_017971555.1, from coordinate 89,704 downwards.
GCGAATCATTGGTTAGGATAGGTCCGAGTCCGGTTTGAATGACTGCAGACATGTTTAATTGATAACCACTGAGAATCACTCGCACGACCTCTCAAAATGTTCACCACCTAATCAAATTATCACCACACTCCTACCACACAATTTTCTCCTCCAAGACCAAGGTCTGAAATGGCCAAGCCATCTCCATTACCTCCTCGCCTGTCCAGCTGCCTTCAACTCCTCCACCTCGTATAATTGCGCCGTTCCGTCGAGCTGTACTATCAAGTGGGAGCCCTGATTCCCCCGTCAATCTACGAAAGGGTGAAGCGGATGCATCCAGCGTAAGAAGTGGCTGGATGGATGACAGTACTGATTCTGGTGAGACAGAGTTGCGTCTTGGGAGAGCTGTGTTGTCAGCAGCCGACGTAAGCAGTAATGCCAGCTGTCGCACCTTTTCATGATTCAAGTGCTCAAATTCTCAGACAGACGGCTAGAATTGTTAGATGATATGCAGATAATCCAGCCAGTTCCAGTACTCCCCACACACGAACTGTTATTCCCGGCGTTCCTGCCACCGCAGCACTACAGCCAAGCCCACAGCCAAACTTGCCGAGGCTGCCTGAAGCTTGATCAAATGAGGCGAGGAAGGTGGAACCTCTTGTCGAGTTATCTTGCCCGTTATAAACAGAAATCAGATCATCGGAAAAGTTTTTATCATATCAGATGGTGGAAAAGCGGGTTTCTTGCCTGTTCAGCTGTAGCTCGACGGCGAATTCCCTGTTGCAGCCTCGGAAAAAAAAAGCTAGCCGAGGACTGGATCACACGGCAGAACGGGCGCTACTGTTTTGAGTGGCTGATCTTATCTGATCCAGTGCGGGTTTTTTTTTGTTTTTTTTTGATAACAAATATCCTGCCCAATCACAATCCCAAGAGTGCGCAACCACTTGCCTGCGTTATTGAACGACGTCTGCAATTCAAGCAAAGCTATGGGCTCAGAACTCCCGTGTGGATCATTACGACAAACATTCATGATTTGGCTAGTGCAGAATACTATTAATAACACCTACTCAAGAGCGCTCGAATCTTCTTGCGGGGAACCCGGTGCGATGCCTATACCCTAAGCTATCATGGGACGGTTTCTTGTTAAAGTCCAACATAGTAGCTCCAACTCAAATCACTGACCAGCATTCTTAATATATACACAAAGCGACCTAAAGCGTTTTAAATGCCTTGATACCGTGGAATAAAGAAGAAACCTGGCTCATTTATGATGGTTCAGAAGGCAACACGGACTTCCCGGGATTGCGCGTACATGTGGTATGCGCCCCACAAAAAACTAAGAGGGCCGAAGATAGGCAGTAACGAAAGTGGGCACCCAGAGCAAGGTGGATGAGAATTTTGAATCTTTTAGATTGCCCTACTCCGGACTCGCCTCTTTTCCAATCCCATTTACAGAGAGATCAAGTCGTGATTCCTCTTTTCCTAAGAATGTTACGCACGTCATCTTGGCTTCTGGCTTTTGCCTTTTGTTCCATCGAGACCCTCGCCGAGCTTTACAAACCCGATGTTTGGAGCCAATACTGCTTTTATTCAATCTACCACTGCCTAGACTCCTTGTCCTGGACCAACGATGGCTCGTCGAAAATCAAAACCCAAGAGTGTACCAACATGGCTCTGGTGTCTTCCATCTACGCTTCTTGTAAGGTCTATTGTTCTGTAGACCAATTCGAGAAAGGTTTGGAGTTCTGGCAAGACTTGTGTCGTCATAGCAAGTCTGAATTGATCGACCTTTCTACCATTTCCGCCAACTTTACGCAACCATACATAGATCAACTCCCAATGGCCGATCCTGAGCGCAATAGTACCGAACAGGTCTCTGAACCAGTTCTTCTCAGCCGTGCGTACTTTGAGAGGTCCTACGAGAGCTATGTACGTCCCTTGAGACATTACGGGCCACGACTATCTCTGACTCCATGTAGAGATTGAAGTTGGAGTCGAGTCCACGGAGCCGACGGTTTGGCTGGGCTCTTGATTGCTATTGGGGCGGCATAGTCCTCTTGGGAATCTTGAAAGCCTGCTTTGGTACCTTCGCCGACCGACGTACGTCTGCTACCAGAGGAGACATTGAACATTCGGGGTCCGTGACCACCAAGTCAAGAAAACCATTGGCTCCGTTTGTCGAGGTATGCTTCTGGCTCAAAACCCATATCTTCGTCCCTGCGACTATCGGAACACGATGTCAGAGACGATTACTCGAGTGCACGATACCCAAGCGTTCTGTTTCGATGCCGATCATGGCGTTCTGGTGTCTCTGTATTGTCTTGGGGGTTGTCGGTTATCCTACAATAGCTAACAACACACTGTGAGCAACTACTGCCATCTATCGACAAGCGTGCTGACGAGGCTCAAGCACACCGAACATCCACCAGTACATTTGGAATGCGGTCGCTGTGCGGTGTGGCTACATGGCATACTCTCTCTTACCTTGGGTGTGGATGTTTGCACAGAGAAACAACATATTCATCTGGGCTACCGGGTGGAGCTATGCGACTTTCAGCGCTTTCCATCGCCACTGTGCAAGAGCGGCGACCATCTTCTCCATCGTACATGGCATCTCATACTCGGTCGTGTACGCGCAGTATAGTACGTGCAATTGAGGCTTCACCATAGCTTGCGAGATTCGAGCTGACACATGCAGAGCTCACGTATCAAACCTCCTTGGCGAAGAATTGGTTCCGGTTCGGCATAGTGGTAAGTCTATTATAAAGTCAACGTCTACCTTGCGTTAACACGGCCGTGTGCTCTAGTCAGTAATTCTCATGTCCTTACTGGTTGCCTCTTCTGCAGGCTACCTCCGGGTCCGTTACTACGACTCGTTCCTCGTGGTGCACATCTGTTTCTGTATAGTACTGCTATACTCACTTTTCTTGTTTGTACCGCCCCTGCTACCGTACGAAATGGTGCTTAACAAAGCGACAGCCACACTTCAAAGTTCACCGACGGCGAATACAACGTCTATCTTTGGCCGCTTGTAGCCATCTGGTCTTTCGACCGTCTTCTCCGCATCGCACGCATCTTCTACTGTAATTTTCGGGTCAACTTTCGCGAGGACGGAGCTGTATCACCTGTCCATTCGGCAACTGTGCGCTACGACACTTCCAGCGATGTCATCCGCATCGACATGCAGCCCGGTCCATGGCTCAAGCCCGCGCCAGGCCAATACTATCACTTGTATCAGCCCTTTGTTCCATTCGGCTGGTGGGAAAACCACCCTTTCTCTCTGGCCGCCTACCAGCAGCCGCCTCCCTCGCCAGTCGAGCAAGCCGGCACTACACCATCCAGTGCCGCCGCCGCATCATCCACATCCTCCTCCTCCTCCTCCACCACCACCCACTCCTCACCCAACGCCACCACCACCTTCACCTTCTGGATCCGCCCCCACACCGGCTGGACCCGCCGCCTCCGCAACCAATGCCTCGCCTCCCCCTCCCCCTCCAACAACACCATCTCCCCGCGCCCTCTCCTCCTCCTCGAAGGCCCATACGGCCACCCCCACCCGCCCCTACTACGACTCCTACACTCCTATTCCTCCTCGTCCTCCGCCGCCACCCCCACCACCATCACATTCCTCGTCGGCGGCACGGGCATCGCCGCCGCCGCGCCGTACATCCTCGCCTTCGCGTCGTCACGCTCTGCCAGCATCAAGCTCGTATGGGCCGCCCGGCACGCGGCATTTCTGCGCGACGTGTGTCGGAACGAGTTGGCGGGAGCGTTGCGGCTGGGCCAGAGCGGGGATCAGGGGGCGAAAAACGTAGAGGCGGTGTTGTTTGCCACGGGGGCGGGGGCGGAAGAGGAGGAGGAGGAGGAGGAGGAGGAGGAGGATGCTGCGGGGGAGGTCGCGGTCAGGCGCGGGCGGCCGGATGTGGGCCGTGTTGTTGCGGAGGCGGCGGAGGCGGCGGCGGCGGAGGGTGATGGAAGGGCTGTGGTGTTTGTTTGCGGGCCGGCGGGTATGGCGGATGAGGCGCGGGAGGCGGTGCGGGGGGAGATGAGGAGAGGGTGTCGCCGGATTGAGTATGTGGAGGAGTGTTTTGGGTGGTAGGACTCTCGTGGTGTAGTCGCGATGAGTTGACCATACCGTACCGCTGTCCACCAGTCACGCACTGGACAAAATAAAACAGTGTATTATCTTCGCAGCTGGTGGTGGCCGGCCATCTGGCGCCAGCCTGCAGCGGCACCACCACTTCCCCCAGCACTATAACATCCTCGTTAGTGCTTACATATCGCAACACCCTTGTACTTAGGAACGTGTACTGTATGTATATTGTAACAATTTGAATTGCTATTCACATTTTCTTTCTCTCATTCCAATTTTGGTTCCATATCTCCTTCGTCTTTCTCCGTCACTCGGTGATCATTCTGTACTGGTTATTTCCCATCTGTTCTTGATACGCCTCAGCCATTCAGTGAAGTGGACCTCTTGATTTTTGAGAGTGACGTAGCCTTGTACAAGATCTTCAGGATCGTCTCCAGTAGGTTTGAAGTACTCATGGAGAGGATGACAGAGACGAAAGATGAGTTGCTCGTTCTGCATCGCAGTATAGCAATCATCACAAAGGTCGGCCTTGCAGAATCGGCATACTTGAAACGTCCGCCAAGGGCAGCTCCTCCCACACGCGTCGCAAGCAACCCCACACCGTCGATACTGAAGAAATAGAGATATTGCAGCGCTGGCGTCTTCGTCGTCGACTCCGGTAGTCATGAGGGTCTCGGCCAAGATCAGAAAGCCTTGGATGTCGTTGACCTTCCACACGTCTTCGAGAAGTACTACCGCTTGCGAGATGTTGTTTTTGAAACGTTCGTGCGCAACGTTCACGGAATCCGCCCTTAGATGCCAAGCAGATAGTATCAATGATGAACAATGGGAAAACCACTAAATTCGTTGTTCTGGGTCGACTTCCTTTTGAACGGACCTGACAAGCTCTTCGGCGATTGTGTTGGCTTGGTCGAATGCATGAATTGTTTGTGTAATTAACGCTCGTGTGAAGTATACGGAAGATAGATGCCTCGTGGCATTTGCTTTCGCGCGATGAGTGATAGATGTATTGAGGTTTCCGCCTTCCCATCCGAGAGTTTGAGTCTAGAGTTTGATCGCTTCTCCTTCTCCATCGATACTTTGGAAGAGAAAGCTTGCGAGGTAATCCTGAAAAATTGGGATGAATAGTTTGTCGCGAATGAGCTTCGCCTCCTCTAAGCATTGCCGGAGGATGGGAATTATGTGATTCGAATGCTCCTTTATGGAATGGACACTGTTCTCTGGTAGGAGTTCCAGTATAAGCGGCTCATATCGATCCTTCGATAGATACCTTGAAAGCCTTAACTCGCCGGTTGGTATCTTCTCTTCTAAAAGCTGCTGAAGGTATACGTAGAGAGACTTGTAATCCGAGGCGTCTACTAGGTACGTGAGGAGGGACTTGACGCAAGTATGGTGAGCGTCTTTATCGACGTCCGGGTCCGCTCTTGCGTACTCTATGACTTTCCTTACCACTTCCATTGTGTTCTCAGATATGAATTGACGTGTAAAGGTGGTTGCAGCCTCGAGGATGTGGGTAGACGCTGTGGTCTTGCTTTCCATCATTCTATTGAGGCACGTGTGGAACAAATCCTGGGCCTTAGAGAATCCCCACTGTTTGGCTAGAATTTGTGCCAGATTGTAACTTGCGAGATGTAGATCTGGATCCTCTTCGAGCGCCCTTTTAGATTCGTTTATACTTTCTCCCCAGTGATGATGATTTCTGAGTACCTGGGCGACGCGGAGATGGTACTTTGTATTCTGCTCGATGTTAAAGTCTCTCGCAATTTGTGTAGCTCTCGACTTGATCTTTTCAACATTTGAGACATTTCCAGTTACTTTAGACTTAGCGGAGGTAGAGACCTAGAGATAGTTAGGCTTGTCGGATAGCATGTTTAGATTGCCCTTAGGCATGGATTCTTATGTCGTATAATAATAGGGACCTACCTTTTGCATGTATAAATCCAAGAACTCGTAATAACGGTATGCTTCCGTTTCTGACAGCTCGTCTAGCCATTGTGATGCCAAGACTCGTGTTAATGGTTGGAGGAGTTTGAGCTCTGGAAGATTGTTGCTTTTAACGCCTGTCGCTTGTTTGGGAATCTGTGCGCTAGAGCCCGTGTTTGATTGGACGTTTGGAAGCCATGTATAGATCCGTCGCATGTAGCTTCTATCGAGGAGCCATTTATGAAGGCTTTCGGATCCTATTCCGAAAACCCAACGTTTGAGAATGTCCTTACTGCGAAATATGAGAGTGAGAAGCTTGTTTATCTCTTGCTTGGTTTCTTCTGAAAGCTTCTTAGTAATTGCTTCGGCGGCGTGGAGATGAAAGTTCCTCCTTGCGTAATGCAGAATGTTGCATGAGTGCCACTTTTGATAAATAGACTCCTCGCAAAAGAGTGACATGTAGAAACGGGCCATTTTAACATGAGCACCGTGCCGGTCTACACGGATACTGTCAGGGTACGAAGATATATTAGCCTGCTATGCCTGAATAAACTCTAATTGGGTTTATTCTAGTACCTCTTTTAGCTCCCGGAGGGCCTGCATACGCATGGTGTAGTAGGTAAGGGATAGTCCTTATATTATAAACCTAATTAAGGGAAGACTAGTAAAAGCTAGAGACTAGAAAAAGTCGTAAGTTCGATTCGAGGCATTACCCGAACGATTTATATTACCTTAGTTAGTAGCGAGAAATTATTAGTCCTAATAAAGTAATAGCTTCTAGCGCGGCTAGTATATTAGAAGTACTACGTAATATATATCTACTCGAGGACGAGCGATCTAAAGAAGGGGAATAATATTAGAATACGAAGATATATTAGCCTACTATATCTAAATAAACTCTAATTAGGTTTATTCTAGTACCTCTTTTAGCTTCCGGAGGGCCTATATACGTATAGTATAGTAGGTAAGAAATAGTCCTTATATTATAAACCTAATTAAGAGAAGACTAGTAAAAGCTAGAGACTAGAAAAAGTCGTAAGTTTAATTCGAGGTATTACCCGAACGATTTATATTACCTTAGTTAGTAGCGAGAAATTATTAGTTCTAGTAAAGTAATAGCTTCTAGCGCGGCTAGTATATTAGGGGCACTACGTAATATATATCTACTCGAGGACGAGCGATCTAAAGAAGGGGAATAATATTAGAGTACGAAGATATATTAGCCTGCCATGCCTAAATAAACTCTAATTGGGTTTATTCTAGTACCTCTTTTAGCTCCCGGAGGGCCTGCATACGCATGGTGCAGTGGGTAAGGGATAGTCCTTATAGATACTGTGACCCGATCTGCTATAGTTTCGGAAATAGTCTTCGATCGACTGCTGACTGAATTCAACAGTGACATTTCTGAAGTGTGCTGTCTGTCTTCTATCCCTTTTCAACTTTGTCGAGAGGATCTCCTCCCGACTGAGAGGGAGCATAGCTGACTTGGCCTGATCGATTTCCGTGGCTGGTTCATCCGACGCCGGTCCGTCCACCGCCGTCAGACGAAAGAGCGATGGATATGTCTTGAGTGTGCCTTCGAGATCAGAAACTCCTTGTCGATAACGGTCTTTGATCTTGAAGATACAATCCAGGTCTTCCAAGGTAATGCTCTTCCTCGAATATATGAGCCACATCAACAGAGTATTCAAAACTTTGCAGACGTTGTCACTGGATGCCCGTTCAATGCGATTGACGATGGATTCGATCAGTCCAGAATCGGTCTTCGGCGGTTCCCGGATTATTTGTTGAATATTCCTGGGTGAAGGATCTCTTTGGATCGAGCCGATGATGATGGAGGCCCAAGCAAAACTCTCCGCCAGACGACTCAGTCTTCGACTCAGTCTTTTTGTGTGTTCTTCCTTGTCTTCAAGGTTGACCAAATGGAAGTGGATGTATTGACGGATGTCGTTTTCCAACTCTTTTTTGGTGATCTCATGATGATTGAGCCCTTCATGTGCCTTGAAATCGACTTGGTCAAGACGAGACATGATCAAAATTCGGAAAATAGGGCCCTGCGTGGTTTTGAGTTCCGCTTGGGGGCTCCGGCCTGAATCCTGATAGTCTCTCATCAGTTTCAGGAAGGCATCGATATGCTTGTGATCCGTATTAGTTGTGTCCAAACCGTCCAATACGAGATAAATCCGCTTTGGATCTTCCTTCAAGTCGGAGGAATTTTGCGCTTGAAAGTCTAGGAAGAGTCTCTTCCATAGAACTGTGGTGCTCCTCAACTTTCTCATGTTGTCTGATTCCTTTATGACTCCGTCAACGTGCTTTTGGTAGGCTCGATCTTTGAGCGAAAGATCAAATGCCCAGGTGCGAAGCACATCAGGAAGCTCCAATCCTTGTCGCCCAAAGAAAGGAAGAAGAATGTTCTGCTCATCTTCATCGCCCTTGGATAAAATGCGACTGATGATGTTTGCGCACAAGTACGTTTTACCGAAGCCAGTAGGACCGCTCACCAAGAGAACTGGTGTCCTTCCTTTCTGCCAGTCTTTGTACTCAGTAGTGGCTTCGATCCAGTTGCCGGTATTGCCAACGATGGATCCTTTGATACCGTGGAAGAACTGTATGCTACACTCGGCTCTAGGGCTCAGGGCCTTTTTCCGCTTTTCCTGTACTGCATCTTCCCACTAGTTAGTTTATTACCGGGACAATATTTGGAAATTTACATACTTTCGGTATCTTTTGGCGAGATGTCATTTTTAGAGTCTTTTTGCATGACCCAGTTCCGGGTTTCGGCCATGACTATATGCCCTTCGAATCTTGCATACCGGTCAAGGTCAGCTTGTTTGACCTTCCATTCATCACCTCCGAGGAAAAGCTTGACTCTTGTCCATTGCTTGCCGCTCGCTGCTGAGGTGATGAATCCAAGGACTTCCAGCATGATTTTCAGCGACTTCGCCAGTGTGTCTCGCAGGGGATCGGTCATCGTTTCTTGGTGAATTGTCAATCGCATCATGAAGAAGTCGAGGTGTTCGAGCATCTTTTCGATAGCATCATGAGCTTCTGATACGCCCTTACAGGCACTGAAAAAGACGGTTGAAATCCCAAAGAGTATACTGGCTGGTGGAAATGCCTTGTTGAAAAACTGTCAGCGAACGAAATTTTGAATAAAATACGAACTTACCCCCTTGACAGCATCACCAAAGACATTAATCGTCGTCTCTCCGAACTTCATGGCCATATCCATGGCTTTGTAGAATTTTTCATGACGGTTCCGATACTTTTCGAATTTCTTGACGGCCACTCTGATTCCATTCTGCTTTGGTTCTGGGGAAAGAACTTCAAAGACTGCATTCCAATCTTTGTGTTCCTTGCTGTACGCACTGAACGCCTCCTTCCACAGATCATATTTGTCGTTTTTGAATGAGAGTATGCCAGAAGTTTCGGATTCCACGGAGGAAATCATGTTGGACACCAATGCTTCAGGTGGAGCAGATGAGGATCGAGAAAGTCCTGAGCCTAGAGGAGGAGGTATTGGCTCTGCTTTTGGAAGGTCTCCAGTTTGAGGAAGAGAGTGATCAGATCGTGAACGCACCAGTGGTGCATCCGGAGGAAGAGAGTGGTCAGATTGTGAACCCGTGAGTGGTACATCCGTAGGAAGAGAGTGATCAGATCGTGAGCTCACGAGCGGCGCATCCGGAGGTTGGACAGGTAGGTAAGAGACAGATATTGGAGGCTCTGGTGAACCAGACTGCATCGGAGAAATTGGGTTCGGCGCAGAAAGTTGGGAAGGAATTTTCGCTTTCTTGCGAACTCCGCGTAATGTCCGTTTGAGACGAGAACAACTGAAGAACCGCCGCTTTGGTTGATCCATAGGGTTTCTTGCGGAACCTGATGAGCTTGAGATGCAGAAGTGAACTCAAGCGACATGACCGTCAGTATTTAAGAACAATCTGTCAATCTTCAGCCCTGGTTTGAAATCAGCTACGGAGATTTGTTGGTGCAAAAGAAAGCAATGTGTGCTGCGCCAGCAAGGAGAGGGAGATGAGTAGATTTGGTAACTCCGACGACTGATTTGGCAAGTGCTGGGCGATCTAAGTCAATGAGGCTGAGAGCTGAGAGAAAAGCAACTTCATCCTCGGTTGTTGTAACCTTAGCAGGCAAGAGATTTACGCCCCCACCCTGAAACCCTGGCTACTACGTAGCAATGGATTGAAGGAACCAATAAAATACAAAAAGAAACGAAGAGTACCGATGGGATTGTGCGGTGAAGTGAAAATAACCAATCGAATTTTGCAGCGGGGCTGAGCAGGAGCATGTACTCGTAATTCTCGCTTCAATTAACTATGCGTGAATACTGCGCTGGCGGACACTGATGCAGGGTGGACAGCTCAAGTGGAGATCAGGGGCGAAAAGCCTCTCGGTTGTTTCGGTGCCAACGTGTCACTAGAACCTATATTGGAAGTAGCATCCCCTAATTCTCGGATCGCCTCTTGATATCGGCGTTGATGCGACATGCGCCAAAGCAAAACCAAAAGATGAGTGGTGGATTTTTGCCTTGTATATGCCGGAGAACTCCGACTAGATTGGGTGGGTTCGTATATGTACCGGACGTACATGAGACATTTGCCTGGTGATGAGGATCCATAGAGTTGCCAGGAGTAATCCGTAAATCAGTATGCCCTTGCCACTATTCTCTCCTACCAACCGCAAGGCTGTATAGGACGAATAAGATTTCGCCTCAGCGGCAGTGGATATTCTCTCACTTCCGAGCAGAAGCATCGATGAACCTCTGTGCTCTTGGGCTACCTCACAATACACCTCTGCATAACATCTATACACGGAATTTACCATCACTCCTCAAAACATCCCAATCCGCTACAAACAAGCAGCAAACCACATCCCCACCGCCTCCATCATCCCTACCCCTCACACCCCCTCCCTCCTCCTCACATCCACCATCAACGGCGGATTCGCCAACGTAAACGAATCCTGACACCCGCCATCAAACTCCTCGGCCCCCTGCCCCTCCGCCAAGCTCAAATCGAACCCCATCACCACCGCCGCCACCACCCCACGCATCTCCATATACGCCAACTGCTTCCCCGGGCACGTATACGCGCCGCGCGTGAACGGAATGAACGGCACATTCTCCCCCGTGAGATCCAGCCCCTCGAACCGCTCCGGGCGGAACGCGTCCGCATCCTCGCCCCACAGCCTTACGTCCCGATGCAGCGTCCACGTCGGCACCGACACGACGGTGCCTCCGGGGATGAATGTGCCGTCGGACGGCAGCGTGATGCCCGCCGCGGGCGTCTCGCGCACGAGGCCTTCGATCGCCGGCGGCTTCAGCCGCAGCGTCTCGTTGATGACGTGGTCGAGGTAGCGGCACGTGGCGAGGGAGCGGAACGAGCGGTCGGGCAGGGCGCCGAGGGCGGAGCGCAGCTTGGCGAGCGTGGTTGGGGAGAGGCTGAGGTAGAAGAGGGCGTTGGTGATGGCGGAGGCGGCGGTGTCGCTGCCGGCGAGGATGAGGAGGATGGAGTCGTTTTCGATGGAGCGCTGGGTTTGGCGCTTGGTGGGGTCGGAGGAGGGGGATGTGCTGGAGGTGGCTTGGGTCTTGATGATCCAGCTGGCTATGTCGGTGGGGGTGTCGTTGGCGGCGTCGAAGTTCTGGGGTGATGGGGTTAGAGGGTGGAGGGTGGAGGGGCGCGCGCGGAGGGGATGGGAGCTCTCACCTTTTGCTTCAGGCGCATGGTGTCGTGGCACCACTGGAAGAAGATGGCCATCTCGCCGATCAGTCCGATTTGGCTGATCATCTTGAAGAACCACGGCACCGGGCCGAAGATGCCGTACATCTTCATTGTGGCACGCAGCGCCTCGACGGACGTGGCCTTGCCCTCGATACTGACTGTCCCTTTGCCGCCCTTGACCATGCCGAATTCCTGGTTGTAAGCAACACGGCCCATGGCGTCGAAAGCAAAGAAGCTGATCCAATCCGTCAGGTTGATCGAAGTTCCGGCCCGGGCTTCGAAAGCTTGAACAAGATCGTTGATCACCTCCTGGACCCGGGGCTCGTAGTCGGCAAGGGCTGGAAAGAATGTCAGACAATCCATACGGAAATGTGAGTGGGCTGCTTGCCTTTGCTGCTGAATCCTTTGTCGAGGATCCTTCTCCTCCAGGAGTGAAGGGCGGGGTCGGTAATGAGTAGCACCTGTCTGTCTTCCTCGGCTTCGGGCGCATAGTGGTACCAGGTGGCCCGTCTACATTGCGACTTGGCTCCGTACAAGAGAGGGATAGCCGAAGGATTGAGGATAGAGAGCTCACGCGCCCCGATCCTGACATAGTCGCCATATTGCTTGTGAAGGCTGTCTACCTTGCGGAACAGACGAGCATCGGACTTGACCGCTGCGTGCAGTCTGTAGAGAGAGGTCAACACGCCCTGCCACGGACCGCGGAATTGGCGCAGAGGCGAAAAGAAGAAACGGTAGACGGCGGTACTGCCAAAAAACCCGGAAAGGAATGAGGCCGCAAATGTGAAGACCACACGGGTGGTTGTCAAGAAATCATGACTGCGGATGAGGTAGAGGAACAGCAGAGACAAGGCCAAATTCCACAGGCCGACAAGGCGCCAACCATAGTTGTCCAAGCGGAGCTTGAAAATCGACAGGTAAAGAGTTGAACCGAGCACTGCCGAAGTCAAAGGGAGCGCAGCCGAGGAAGCCATGTTGGCGGAGAACTGTGGGTTAAGCTTCAGATCTCAAGTGATGGGCGTCCGGGTACTTATGCAACCGGGGATTTCATTGCCATCACTTGCCGAGCCTTTGCCTAGCTTGAGTGCGGGCATAGGTACGACTTTGGTAAGGTGGTGTGGTTTTTAGAGGGCACATTTTGGCCCCCATCAATTACCGATAGCAGATAAGCATGGATTCGATCAAGTCTCGAACAGCAATCCTTGTTTTTGTCAGCACTAGCCGCATAAGAGGCAACCACTCCGGGACAACAGACACGTCCTGAGATTCTTACTGGAGCTACGTCCGTACAATGCACCATGTCCGCGAACCCCGCAACAGCAGGTCGATCAACGATACCCAATGCCGAGCCACAAGTCTCTTCTGGAAAGCGTCCTGCATCTTCTGCCAATGGATGGAAGAAAAAACTTCTGCATTTCAGCCCCCACGCCTCAATCGGTCCGCCAGCGTTTCAGTTCGCTTCCTTTGAACAACCTGAGCAGGCTAGAAGCCTCTGTTGGAGGACAAGATACGAATACGGACGTGCTCTCACATCGCTAACGAAGATCATCCTTGACTCGAGCTCGCCACCCATCCGCACCTAAACAATCCAATCTTCGGCACTCACGATCACAGGGCGCCAATTGTTATGCCTACCAAGCGCGAGCGAGGTGCTGAAGATCGCGTACATATAGGCATTAAACAGGTAGTCCTACTTTTACTTGGCTTGGTAAGGGCTTGAAGGGCTTAACGATAAAAATCAAGGGTAACCGCGCGAGAGATTTTCGTTCTTACAATGAAGACAACGACAAGACCACCGACATCGATTAGAACTATGCGGACTCCTAAAACAATGCAATGCAAGATCCGTGGTCTGAGCCCTGTCCGCTTCCACAATCTCGTCCTGGAATTCAAACTTTCCCCGGTAAGGAAATGACTATTTCTTAATCGGGTAAACGAGTTGACCGGCTTACAGAAACACTGCCGACCCCCGAACCATCCAGCACCACCAGCCCTACTTGTGCGCGTGGCGCGCATGGATGATGGCCGTTCGCAGCGCCGTTTCTGTTGATGATCCGATATCTGGCTTCGCTGTGGGCAGCCAACAATGCCACGGTGGGCGGCTCAGCGCGAATGGTCCCTCCACCCACCTTAGGTATGTGGTTGGTGGTAGTCAGATCGACCGGGAGCGAGCGGCGGGCTTCCTCTAAAGGGCGTTTGGCCCAATCAGTGTTGCCAGAAGGCGGGTGATGTGGTCTCCGTGTCCGAGGCGTGCTATCGAGACGAATTGAGCGAGAAACATGAGGCCATCAATTGCGCGACCAACCCCTCCCCCCTACCTACTCCTTCAAATCATAAGCCTCCACCCCCTCCGTCCCCGGCTCCTCGACGTCAAAATCGAACCGATCGGGAATCCTCAGCCCCTCCCGCGCATAGTTGTAATGATCAGCCGTATACCGCACCACGGCCGTCCCATCCCTCCACAGCCACAGATCCTTCGTCTCCAACTGCCACTCCTCCAGCCTCCTCCTCATCTCCACCAGCACCGCACCCGCCTCCGCACCCGCATCCCCCTCCACCGCCAAATTCCTCAACTCCAACGGATCCCCCTCCAAATCGTACAGCTCCTCCGCCGGCCGTCGAAAATAACTCGCAAAGCTCCGCGGCCCCACCCGCGGCGGCCGCGCGTTGCGCATGCCCTCGAACGAGCGCGACGCGTACAGGTCCATGGCCATGGGGAAGTCGAGCTTCCAGCACACGTTGCGGTGGTACTTCCACCGCGGCGAGCGCATGAAGCGCGTCGGCCAGTAGTTGGTCACCTCGTGGAACGTGTGCGACCCGAAGACGCAGTCCCAGCCCGGCGCCGGCGCCGTCGCCGTCGTCGCGTCCGCGCGGCTGCTGAGGAGCGGCAGGACGGAGCGGCCGCGGCGTTGGGTTTTGTTTGGGGGTGCGTTGGCGCCGCCGTGGCCCGCCCAGTCGAGGAAGGTGGGGAGGATGTCGATGTAGGAGATGAGGTTTTGGTTGGGGGGGCCGCTGGGGGCGATGGAGACGACGCCCGGGGCGCGCAGGAGGAAGGGGAGGCGGATGCCGGGTTCGAAGAGGGTGGTTTTGGAGTTGATGAAGGGGGGCCCGTTGTCGGAGAGGAAGAGGACGAGGGTGCTGTCCCGGTGGGCGGCGGCGTCGAGGGCGGCGAGGATGAGGCCCACGCCCTGGTCCATGCGCGTGATGGCGCGGTAGTACTCGGCGAGCTCCTGGCGGACTTCGGGGATGTCGCTGAGGTAGGGCGGGACCTCGACGTCCGAGGGCTTGTATATGTGGTCCTGGAGGCGGGGGTCGTGGTTGCCGTCGGCGTTGCCGAAGCCTCCGCGATGGGGTATGTGCCGGTGCGGGTCGACGAAGCCGACGGTGAGGAAGAAGGGCTTGTTCTCGTCGTGCGATGCTTGGAAAAAGGCCGAGGCCCGGTCTGCTATGTAGGCCACATTTCTCGAATCGCTCTCCTCCCGCACCTGCCACGGATACTTATCATCGGGGCTGACGTGGATTTTGCCCAGGATTCCAGTCTTGTATCCGATATCGTTGAAAGCCTCGGGAGCGGTTTCGATATTTGCAAATGTCTGGAAGCCATTGCGCTCGAGGTTGAGTCCGTAGCTTCCGGTCTCATGGGTATGCAAGCCCGTGTAGATGACGGTTCGGCTGCCGCTGCACGACGCCGTGCTGGTGAAGGCCATGTCGAATTGGGTCCCGGACGCAGCAAGGGCGTCCAAGTGGGGTGTCTTGATGGCCTTGCAGCCGTAGCAGCCCATCTGCTCTCTGCCGAGATCATCGGCGATGAGGAGTAGAATGTTCTTTGGTTGACCCATCGTTCGGCGGGTGGCAGTCCGAAGCTGCTGTAGGGAATTGGCAGAGTGGCAGTCGAGTACAGATGGTGAAATGGCTGCTGTGGCCTGAGGGGTAGAGCAGCGGTTGTCCGAGGGGCTGCGGGGATCGCGTCATCCGATCTATTGTGTACTCCTCTCAATAAGGAAAGTGGGGTGGTTCATCAAACAGACATGCGTCTCGACATTTGAATCACATGCAATCGCAGCAAGGATGCAACTGCATCAGCATCAATCTCCGTCCCACCGTAAATGCAGAAGGAAACAAATCTACTGTGGTCCTTTGCATGGGCAGTCGAAGGAGATGGTCCAACGTAGATGAAGGTTCAAACAGCTTTGTTTCATGACGAGGTGAACCAGATGTCTGGACACAAGATGTGAGTGTCTAAAGTGTAAGAATGCATCCAGATGTTGGCTTCTGCTACCCATGTGGGTGGGTAGAATGCGAGACACAACACCGCAAGATGGGGGGATAGCAGGAGCAAAATCAATGTCATTATGAAGAATAAGCTGAATCAAACCTTCTGACTGAAGTCAACTCATCTGACCTAGCATCTGGGTCCTTTAAGGACGGATGCAGCGGTGATTTGAGCCTTGATCGCATCATACGCGTCTCGCTCTCCTGTTCGCAACAGCGTGCGGGCAGCCGCACCCATGTCCATAAGCTTGCGCCACGACGGGAGCATGTCTCTATTCTCGCTCCGTTGCAAGCACCACAGGATTAATGCTCGCATGTCGTCCACGAGCTCGAAAAACTTCTCTTTATGATCCCAATACAGCTCGCCGCCGCCACGAGTGTCACAGGCGAGGACAGCGGTTGCGAAGGCAATTCCCACGTTGAACTTGTCAGTGTCGCACTTGTCCACGCAGGTCGGGAGAGTCTCGTCAAAGAACGGTTTGAGGATGTTGTGCTCGTACACACGGTCGTTTTCCCTGAAGGCAAGGCATAGCCACGTCTCAAGGCGGCGAGTGAGAGCTTGTCGAACTGCTTGCCGTTCGCCATCTGAACGTTTGCGCTTGCCCAGAGCCGGACATGAAGGGCCGTCGACAACGGTGACATCTTCCGGCTGTCCTTTTTCAGGGGCATGTCCCGGATCAGACAGCACCGAGTCCTCGGCCAGGAGGGAGTTGCAGGGAGAGGCAACGCGATGGAAAATGCTGGGGGGTGGTGATCGTGGCACATGGGTCTTGGATGGATCATACGGTGGGAGCTCCTCGGTCAAAGTCGAGATGTAGTCGGCAACGCTAGCCGAGATTCGATTCTTCTCACTTTGGTCCTTCTCACGGCTGCGAGGCTTCCGCCCACTCTCGATATGCTCCCGGCCGACCGTCATCACGTTCCGACCTCCGTATACGCCTGTTGTTTTTGGCGACCATTCTTGAAGCCCTCCGATGTGTAACAAGTTGCGGACAATGGTCAAGCCTGCTTCAGCGTAGCCGCTTGGACACATGTAGAGGGCAAATTCTCTAGACTCGGACAGGGAGAAAAGACCGCACAGAAGATCGAGCGAAGTGTCGGAGCAGGTTGAGAAACGGGCTTTTTCTTTCCAGGGCGTAACTACCACGCCATGCTGGCTAAGAATAAAATCGACGCGGATGAGTTTACCGGACTTGGTCAATCGTGCCTCACTGACGGCAGCTTTGACGGATTGATCCCCGACTTCAGAAACGTCCATAGGGTGAAAGCTGAGTGACGGTGCGTCGGCATTACACGAGTGAAGGGGCACCAGGAAATCAAAACATCTCTGCTTGCGGCTTCCCCCTCCTTTGACCATCACAGACAAGCCCAATCTTGCGAATATGCGTTTCTTGTCCTCGTCCAGCAATACCGTAAACATCAGGTTGGGATCCTGTTCGTTGAAGGGCGTTGGGCATCCGAGACCGCACAAATCCTCTGCGTTGTTCCGCCATGCTGCCACAACCACCTCTTTCAGGATGGGCTTTGGGGACTGGGGAGGCATGGTGGAAAGAAGAAGAGCGCTGAGCCTGAAGACAATCAGGAATCAACAGACCGAAAAACAAACCTGAGCCCCTGCTATTTGCAGGTTACCCGCCCTCCCAGGCTTCGAAGCAGCCTTGGCTTCTTCGACAGCCAGTAACACAGCAGCCCAGATTGTGCCGAAGGACCGCCGCCGGCAAGGAACTCTCGAAGCAGTTCCAGGCGCCGAGACCGAAGGACCGCCGCCGCGTCAGCCCTGATCGAAGCAGCTCCAGGACGTGCCGAAGAGCCGCTGACGAGAAGACTGGGCGAAGCAGTTCCAGGTACTCAGGCCGAAGGACCGCCGCCGTAGAGAACCAAGGCGAAGCAGTTCCAGGCGTGGCGTCAAGTACGAACGCAGTCGCAAAGGCTGAGCAGGAGCAGTTCCAGATCGTACCGAAGAACCACCGCCGACAAGGAACTCTCGAGGCAGTTCCAGACGCCGAGACCGAAGGACCACCACCGCGTCAGTCCCGATCGAAGCAGCTCCAGGACGTGCCGAAGAGCCGCTGACGAGAGGACTGGGCGAAGCAGTTCCAGGTGCTCGGGCCGAAGGACCGCCGCCGCAGAGAACCAGTCGAAGTAGTTCCAGGTGGTGACCGAAGGACCGCGGCCGTGCAGAGCCCAGGGTGCGCGTGAGGCTCGACGCCCGACCGTGGGACAGACGGCGTTGGCAGTGTCGGTGTCTCGATGGCGGTGACGTGTGTCGCCGTTCGCAGAGATGGAATAATAGCGGGTTGATGGGGGGCGCGTTGCGGGTGGGGTGGAGAGATGGGAGGAGAGGGCGCAGGACGAGGTCGAAGTGGACACGTTCGCGCGTCGGAGTCGGAGTCGCCGATGCCGCGCTCGCCCCGAGTCAGCCTCACCGCCCAGACCAGGCACGTGATGTAAGCGCGTTCTGCCGGGCGTTGGACCCAACGGCGCGCGCCCGAACGTCGACTTCGCTGCAACACCCGTCACCCTCACTCTCCTGCCGTCCAGCGCATCATGGCCGATGCTTCGTTGATCGCCTGCCGCGGCCGCGGGTCGCACCTCTGACCCACTCCGGCCGGTCTCTCGAGGATTTTCTGATCGTCCATCGCCGTGTCGTCATGGCGCCCCCTGGGAATACGAGCTGCGAGTTTGAAACCGAGACCTGCCACCTGCGCCTACCGAGCCCCTCGCGTGGCTGATGGCTCGCTCTGCCGAGTGAGCACGGCGACATGCGGACATATCGAGAGCAGGGAGGAGAAGATGGTTGCGTGTGGGCTGCAACGGGGGACGGGTTTCGTCGATCGCATGCCGAGTGCAGGGCCGCCGTTGGACATGGCTGCGTCCCGTCGCTGGCTTCGGCCATGCCATGTCTGAGCATACCGGTCGACTTTTGTGGCGCAGCTTCCCCTTTGAGGGCGGAACAGCCGCGAACCCGCGCTTCTTGTTGGTCGGCCGGCGCAGATCCATGGCCAGCTCGTCTCATACGGACCAGGCTGCGATCACGGTTACATGATCGGCCTGAGTCGCTAGCGCACGGCCAAAACACGTGTGCCTCAAGCTGCGATGAGATTGCAACGCCCGGCTCGAGAGGGAGGTGTTGAACCCTCTCCCTCGCACTCACGCCGTCCTTCGCTTGGTCCTCGCCGTTGACGTCAAGCGCTGCCCGTAGCCTGTCAAGTCATAATTAACATTGCCGACTGCCACTCGACTTCTCTCTGTGCTGTCCCCATCCCGCCCGTGCCCGACCGTCTTCGCGTCGTCTCTTCCGCCCTTTCCACCGCAGACTCCAGGTCCATGACCAGCACCACCGACAGCGTCTCCTCGACCTCCAAACGGAGAGGCGCAGGGCCCCTCACCACCGTTTTCAGTAGCGTCTCCGAAAGTTCCCCACCCCGCTCGGAACGCGTACTGACGGCCGACCAGCAACCCCGGAGTTTTGCGCCTCGAGCGCATGGTATGTATCCGCTGCGCCCGCTGTGCCCACCCTCGGGCTGATTCACTTGTTCAAGGAACCACTATGACACGCCTGCGCTGTCGAGTTCAATATGCATGCCAAGCGGCTTCACAACATATTGGAACTACAAATACGGGTGTGTTCCTCTTTTGAAGCACGACCCCCCGCGTTCTCCGCTCACGACTCCCAAAGCTTCTATAGCCCGGCCATCTGCCCTGAGAGCTACACGCAAGGATGTACCTTTCCCGCCACAGCTGCAACATTGAGCAACGGCACACCTTTCCTCGGCGGGCCTCTTGAGGATGGCGAATCTGCCATAATCTGCTGTCCAGCGTAAGTCTCCCCGACCAAGTGCGACGAAGCAATGCCGGCTCAAACTGGCCAACAGAGGATACACATGCATGGGCTCCCCGAGCACGGACGTGTACGCCTGGAGCAAATGCATCGCGACGACGGCGTCGACGTATACGATGGCGTACCCCACCGTGTCGGCCTACACAACAACGCCCCTCGTGTTCGCCATCCAAGTCCGCTGGAAGGAGGCCGATCTCAACGCTCTCGAAACAAACCCCACCAAGTCGGGCGAGACCATCACGCCGACAGCAACGTCGACATCAGCGACGGCTGGAGCGACAGCCGGAGCAACATCATCCCTCCCGACCGGAACCGCAAGCGCAACGAGTGGTGCCGGCGCTTCATCACCTGACGACGGCGATGGCCTCTCCACAGGCGCCAAGATCGGACTGGGTGTCGGCATAGGCGTTGCAGCCGTGGTCTTGGGAATCCTGGCATACCTGGTGTGGAGACGGAGACGGGCAGACGGGCGGCAACTGGTGAGCACGTCGCCGGAGGGCGGAAGCGGAGGGATGGGAGGCACGAAGGGAGGGTTCAGCGAGCTGCAGGACACACAAATCGGCGAGCGGGGGAGCACGTCGGGCGGGAGAGAAGAAGCCACGGAACTGGAGTCGCCCGAGGGCACGACGTGGAACTCGAGCACGTGGGGAGGGTCGACGATGATCTCGCCGCTCACGCCACGACCGGAGACGGGCACGACGGCGACGGGTGCGGCAGGGGAGGCGACGGAAATGGAGGTGCCCGAGACGCGGCACGAAATGGCTGGGCACGTCACGGACTTTGCGGAGATGCCGGCGAGTAACCAGTTCGTGGCCGAGCTGCCGGGGGACACGCCGGTGCAGCATCGCGAGAAGTGGTCTTGATGTTTTTTGTTTGCTTCCGCATAATACCCTGTTGATGTCGACCTAATTTGGCTAGATGGGATCAGGATCCTTTGGCGATACTCCAGTGGCTACCCTGGACTCGAAGATATCCAAACGTAAATGTAGGTAATTAAAACTGTTCAAACACGTCTAGATGTAGGATCCTACTCTCCATGTAAGAGAGATGTAAGCGGGTTGACGTCCTTTTACGCCGGTTGTGGCGTGTGTAGAACGAGAATGGCGGGAGGCGGAGAAGCCGCATGTAGGAATGAAGGGGTGGATTTATAAGCAGGAAGCTAAGCCGACATATGGGAGACCACGGTCCATGTCTCCCACCTCGGTCCTGCTGAAGGTAGAGGAGTAACAGCATAGCTGTGGAGCTGTCCTGTCAATCAATGGCGGGAGCAAACGGCGCCAAGAATCCTCACGCTCAACTCTCCGCTTCTTGCTTGGAATGGCATTCATACCCTGCGTTACTCATTGTCCTCCTTTACTATATGGAACCGAATCTGCTTCACCTACCTATGGGGGCCCAGGTCATCCAAACATACACACATCAACGTCAGCACACGTGCTCCCCCTTTGCACGCAATCAATTTCCTTCGCAACCGCAGGAATATTCATATCTCGACCCCCAACGCCTCATACACGGCGCTCACAAGCCCCTTGGTCCGGTCATTCCCAAACCCGACATTCTCCATCTTATTCATCACATAGGCGATGGTCAGCCCCCTCTTCACATCCATGATGCCCGCCGACCCGCCCCAGCCGCCCCAGAAACACAAGCGGCTCTCGTCCCCCTCGTCCGGCAACCAATTGGCAATGGTGTCCTTCCCGGCCAGCCCCAAGCCAATCCCAATGCGCATGGGGGCGCCAGTCACGAGATCGACGCCGCGCGCCTGCTCCTCGAACACCAGCTCGACCGTCTCCCGGGACAGCAGGGCCTGCGACGACGAGGGGCGGCCAGCCAGCGCGACGGCCGACAGCAGGCGCGCGACGCCGCGGGCGTTGCCGATGCCGTTGGCGCCGCCCAGCTCGGCGCGGCGCCAGGCGGCCGTGTTGGCGGCGGTCGCGTCCGGCGGCGGCGACCGCATCGTCTTGGCCGCGATGGACTCGACGCCGGCGGGCGGCTTGACGGTGGCGTCCATGGCGGGCGGCGGCACCGTCTCGGCGATGCGCGGCCACAGCGCCTCGTCGGCGCAGCCCAGCTGGAAGTCGCCGTCGCCCGGGGTGGCGGGCGCATGAACGAGGTCCTCGGCGATGAAGGCGCGCAGCGACTTGCCCGTCACGCGGCGCACCAGCTCGCCGTTGAGGTGGCCGTACGTGAAGGCGTGGTAGCCCGACTGGCCGTTGCCGGGCTCCCACCAGGGGGCCTGCGCGGCGAGCAGGGCGGTGGCGCGCGGGAGGTCGCAGACGTCGTCGAAGGAGAGGCGCGCGTCCCAGCCGGACACGCCCGACGTGTGCGAGAGGAGGTGGCGGACCTGGACGTGCTGCTTGCCGTTGGCCCCGAACTCGGGCCAGTGCTTGGCGACGGGGTCGTCGGGCGACACGAGGCCGCG
Organism: Diplodia corticola; assembly: GCF_001883845.1. Classification (NCBI taxonomy): domain Eukaryota; kingdom Fungi; phylum Ascomycota; class Dothideomycetes; order Botryosphaeriales; family Botryosphaeriaceae; genus Diplodia; species Diplodia corticola. The sequence goes on along the minus strand of NW_017971555.1, from coordinate 67,439 downwards.
GTCGATGAGGACGAGCACGGCGAGCGCGGTGATGCACTTGGTCGTGGACCATACGGTCGTGATGGTGTCGCGCTCCCAGGCGCGGGTGCGCGAGGCGTCGGCGTGGCCGCCCCAGAGATCGACCACCTCTTGCCCGTCGAGGTTGACCGTGAACGAGGCTCCCAGCTCTTCGCCCGAGTCCAGATACGACTGGAACAGCTCCTCGACCTTCTTGAACCGGCTGTCGCACGTGCCCTGGACCTTTGCCGCCATGGTGGAGGTGGGGGGGTGTGGATGGAGGGGTGTGGGCGGCCGAGGATGATGGCGGATGCCGCTTGGTTTAAATACAGTCTTTCCCGAGGCTTGTGGATCTTCTGCCCTCTTACGGAGGCCGCCCCGCTCGCTCTGGATCGCTCGCTCTCTCCGCAGCTGGGCACTCGCCTCGTGGCCCGGCCAATGAAGCCGGCGCATTCTGGCATACCTACCCCTCTCTTGGCGAGCTGAACGCCGTGTGTTACGAAGAGATCAGAATGAATCATTTTCTCCTATTGTCAGCCCCACCGCCTCTGGTGCAGACGCAATGCTGAGCACGTCATCTGTTCGGCTGCAAAGGAGATCCATCTTTGTGATGGCTTGCCTTGGGTGCAGCGGCCACTCTCGCTTCGAGATGGATGCCTCGTCTGTACACAAGTATGATCGTCGTGATCGATGGTCCCGATGGACGCTCAATCGAGTCAGCTTGCTGTCAGTCTACCCGACCGAGTGCTACTTACAGATTGCGTCAAAGGCAGTCAAGCAGTCAAGCAGCAAAGCCTGGACAGCGGCTCTGTCTCTTAACATGCACAATGTCCGAAGTCCGCAAAGGTCAAGCTTCTATATTAACGCCTCCCCGGAGCTTGTTTCATTCCCCACCAATGCGAAATAATTCCGCCTCGGCTGCGCGCGAACAGTCTGCAATTCGGCCCCTGCGTCCGGTTGCCTTATGATACTCTGGGTACCATCTCCAGCAAATGCCCGTGAAACACACAACCGCCTCCCGCCCGCCCGGACTTTTCCACCAAGGGCCTGAAACCGCTGATCAGATTGAAACACCGCCCGCCCCACCGTGCGAATGGCAGCAGTTATAAGGAAGGGGGGGGCTCCGCTGCTGTCCCGTCACTCAGCATCAGTCACTCTCTCGCTACATACTTAGCCGTCTCTCGTTTTTAAATCATGTACAAGTCCACTACTTCCGCAGCAGTCCTCGCGCTGGCCGCAGGCGCCTCGGCCGCCGACTACTCGGCCTGGGCCTTTGGCAACATGTTCACCCTCGGCCCCACCACCGGCGACGCCTACATCACCAAGGCCACCTGGTCCGTCGTGCCGCCCGCCGTCCCCACCGACGCCACCGACGAGAAGAGCGACCCTCCCTTCCTGTCGCTCTGGATCGGCGTCTCCGACTCCATTTCCGACGAGAACACTGCTCTCGTCCAGCCTCTACTCAACTGGTCTCCCGACCAGGACTCTCAGTGCGTGTCCACTCACCCGCCCCCGCCACCCTGCCCATGCTGACCCTTGTGACAGGGGGTGCCCTGCCTCGGCCTCCGAGTGGTGCGTCGACGCTTCCACCTACTTTTCCTGTGAGTGCCACTACGACATACGCCATCCAGGTGCTGACGCAGCTTCCCAGCCGGCCAGGTCGCCCAGCCCTACATCGAGGTGCCCAACGACACGCAAATCGACTTCGAAGGCACGTCCACCCATCTCCCCTCCCCCCTCCCCCCTGCTAACCAGCAAACACAGTCACCGCCACCTCGGACAAGAAGACGACCCAAAAGGTCACCATGAACAACAAGGTCGTCAGCCAGCAAGAGGACGGTAAGCATCAACAACGCCCCCCCACACTCACTCCCCCACGCCGTCCCACTAACCCCCGCACCAGACGCCGGCTGGCTCCCGACCTACCTCTACTCCAGCAACGAATGCTACCAAGACACCTGCGGCAGCGTCGGCGGCTACAGTAAGTTTCTTCTTCCTTCTTCTCGCTACCCACGAAAGAGGGCGACCCGCATGCTGAATCACTCCCTAACAGCCTGGTCCAACATCACCATCACCCTCAGCGCCGCCGACAAGGCCTTTGGCGACACCCTGTCTCTCACCGGCGCCTCGGGCGAGCTGACCACCGCGGATGACGGAAAGACGTGGACTGGTTCCGTCAAGATCAACGCCGACAACTTCCCTGCTAACTAGGCCGGGGACATCGTGTCCTTGGCGGAATGGCACAGGGGTGGAGTGGATGATGGGAAGCGGTAGACAGTGGCTGTATCCCATAGACGATGTGGGGCGCCCTCTACGCTTCCGAAAATGATATTTTTATCGCCAGTGTGTATCGGGTCTGTGTATTTTGCTTCCGCGTCGGTGAGTATCGTTCAGCGTCACTCAGCGTGCACTTGGCGTTACCAGAGTGTTATAGTCAAGTTCTGAGGTCGTGAGATCCTTACAATGTGATGTACGTAGCTCTGCAGTCCTCAACCGCTGTGTTCGTGATTTTAGGCAGCTCAACTTTCCGGCACCCGACTGTCTTGTATGAAGAAGAGTGATGCTTAGTGCTGCCATGCTGATGTGGTCTTACATTAACCTAGTTTTATGGCGGCCAGGGCCAAGACACGGAAACGAGCATGGTACGGTTGCAGACATGAACAATGTTAGCTTGACGGATTATTGGGGTGAATAACAGGTCCGTTCGATGTGTAAAATCTGTTGCGAAACGATAGTGAATTGACATTTAGCTACGTTCTATTTACGAAAAGTCTTTATTATGAAAAGAAAGAAGGTAAGGGAAAGGCCTGCTTTATATAAAGCAGGCGGTAAAAGAAAACGAATTTCACCGAAATAAGTAAAATAGTAATTCGTACGAGTTACAACAAAATCCACTTCCGAGCCAATCTACGCCTCGCGTTTGGCTTTGCTCACCGGTCTTCGTCTGTTTTGTCCCCGAATAGACAAAGACTATCCGAGACCTCACTGACATAATGTATGCCCGCAATGGTAGCAAGTAATCACAACAGGCACACCAAACCAAAGACCATCAGTGACACAAACGCGTTCCATCAAATAAGAATCCGGAGCTTTCATATCAACAAGTGCTCGTCATAAGCTGAACATATAGAAGTAAAACCCCGATCACAGCGAACCCAACCCTATGGGCCTCATTCCCCTCCTCCTCCACCGGAAACCGCATCTACACGAGCAGCCTTCTCTCCTGCTGCAAAAATATCCGCCTAAGCCTTCCACTGGCGCACCGCCGCCCCGAACCCCGCGTGCAAGTCCCCCCCCCTCTTCGCGTGCGGCGACGTCGTCGCATCCCCGGTGATCAAACTCGTCGCGTTCTCAACCACCTCGGAAAAGTGCATGATGAGGTCCAACGCGACCGTCTCCGCCTGCTTGGTCCATCCGAGCTCGGTGGGGAGGCGCTCGTTCTCTGCTCACCGTCAGTCTCCTCTTCTCCTTTGGGAAAAAAAAGGGGGGAGGGGGGAGGGGAGCCAGCAACATCGTCCAGCAACCCAAACCGAACCACTCACCGAAGAAATACTCGACCCACTCCCTGCTCACCGTCTCGGTGGCGTGGTCGCCAAAGACGATCAGCGGCGCCGCCACCTCGCCCAGGCTGAAGGCCTCGACCCTCGACGAGAAGGTGTAGTCCGGGTTGGCGGCGCGCGACTCGATCTGCCGGAAGAGCTTGCTGTTGGCGAGCATGGCCGGCGTGAGCGTCGCGTCCGTCCACCACGCGCGCGACGCGTCGAAGACGGTCTGGTTGAAGACGTGGTTGTTGCCGAAGTAGGCGTCCGACCGGCTGAGGCTGGCGTCGTGCTCGAGCACGTTGTGCCGGTTGAGGTGGTCGCTGAGGGAGGTGGGTGTTAGCGGCGTTGGAGTGGTGGCTGGGTGTGTGTGTGTGTCAGTGTGTGGTGTCGGCGCTTACAGCGTGAAGAAGGTGGCGTTGGGCTCGGGGTTGGCGATGACGGCCTGCTCCCACATGAGACTGGCCAGCGATTCGTCAAAGTTGAGGCCGGTCGACAGGGCGTGGATGGCGTTTGCCCGGGTGATGTTCCGGCCGTTGTGCGGGAGAAAGCCGTGGTTCGCCAGTGTGTTCATCATGGGGCAAGGGCCTCGGACTGTGGACGACTGTCAGCACCACCATATCGATTCGAGTGAGCGCGGTTGTTTTCATACAGTCTTCGGCGCCACCCGCAGCCCACTGGTCGATGGAGCCTTGTGCGTAGGCCAACGAGACGGCCAAAAAGCCAGCAGAAAGAGAGAGCTTCATGTTTGGTGGAAGAGGATTGCGCTGAGTGGATCTAGAGTGTGTACAAGAAAAGGAGCTTGTTGATCTTAAACAGAAGTGTAAAACAAAAGGGTTCTTATATAGTCCCCGCAAGGTGTAGGTCCCCTTCTAGCACTGCGCATGCGATAGCGCGATTACGACCAATGCGAGTACGACGGGCCTGGGCGTCGACCAGCAGTAGTGAAAGCGATTCGTATCTCGCTTTCAGTACTTCGCAACCAACCCGAGTACCTAAAACGTCACTCTTCCCCACCTTTGCCTCCGCAATTCTCGTCAGGCACATCCCCCTCCTTCCTATTGGCTTCACTCTTCCGGCCCAAGCCTTCCCGTAGCTTAATTGATCGTCCATCATGCTTGCTTGGCTGCTTGATTCAGGCAGTGCCGTTGCTGCCCATATCCCAAGCTTTGGATCTGTGCTGCCGTGTTGCTTGGTGGAAGAAGCTTCCACTCCATGGTGAGATGGGCCGGGAGAAGGGAATCCTCATGCATTGGGACCGGATCCAAACGAAACAAACGACTTGTTTGGAGGTTCACTGGTTGGTGTTTTCGGGTTCAGACTTGCATGGCTCAGCCCAAACACTGCCCCATGAGCTAGCAGCGCCGACCGGCCGGACTCGACTACAACGGCGATCTTCGGCGCACAGATGGAGTTCGGGTTCTCGGACTGAGATATCGCTTTCCTTCAATGCGTTCCTGGGTCTTGGACCTTCCAACCCTTCGTTAGCTCCGATTGCTGATCTGCTCGCGGCAAGTCGATCGGCGTCGTGTAGCCTATGACTGTCGACGAGTTGACAACAACGCGCGCTGCTATGGCCAGTGCCAACTCTTGGCTGCATGTCTCCTGTCTCATATGTTGTTTGACCAAGCCGGCATCGACGGTAAAAGGCCAGTGTCCGGCTCAACACATTGAATACGCACCGGATCATTTCCCCGACTTCCCGGCGGTGGTTCCGTGAGGTACCGGTGAGGCCAGGCTAGTCGGCATGTGTTTCGGAGCAAGTGAGTGTCTTCCCGGCCAGTGAACCAGCAACACTTGGGCCGCAGCATCACTTGTCAGCGGCTATTCTGGCACGCCATGACGAAGAAAGCCAAGGGTATGTATTAACTATTACATATCTAGGTGCTATACAATCGCCTGCAACGAAGCAAAACCGGAAACCATGCACCATTACTCCCCCACACCCAATTATTACCTCCCCGGCATCTCCTTCACCCCACCACCATACCTCCCATCCGCCGGCATCTCCTGCACCTCGCCCCCCTCCAGCTCCACGGGCGCATACCTGACATGCCCCCCGCCCGACGGCAGCTCCGCCACGCTCGCCACGCGCTCCCCCTTCATATTCGGCCTCCGCCCACCACCACCACCACCACCGCCCCCGCCGAACCCCCCACCCGCACCACCCCTCCGCTTCCGCCTCCAAACCACCCCCGCCACAAGCCCAATCAACGCCGCCGCCCCCACCGCCACACCCACCCCAACCCCGGCCTTCGCCCCCGCCGACAACCCCCCACCACCGCCGTCCTCCCCCCCCTCCGACGCCGATCCACTCGCACTCCCACTCCCACTCCCCGAATCCGTCGTACTCCCCCCATTCGCCTCCCCCTCCAGCGGCTCCAACACCCCACTCCACGTATCGTTCCACCGCCCCGCCGTCGGATGCTCCGTCAGCTCATCATCGCCCGTCGCAATCGTCTTGAGATCCTCCGCCGCAAACGCCGGCCCCGGCGCCTGCGCCAGCCACACGGACGCCGTGTGCCAGTTCTGCGCGAGGTGCGCGGCCTGCAGGAAGGCGCGGCCGAGGACGACGTCCGGCCCGCTCGTGGATGACGAACTGTCGCTGTCGTGCGGCCGGCACGGGAAATACGGCGTCGGGTCGCTGAGGAGCGGGTAGGAGAGGGTGAGGTTGAGGAGGGCGAAGGGGATGGCGATGGGGGTGGTGGGCCCGCTCGTGCCGGACTGGTGGAAGTGCAGCGTCAGGTGGTGGGGGGAGGAGACGATGCGCAGGTAGGAGGGCGCGCTGGTGTTCCAGAGGTAGAGGTTCAGCCCGGCGTCGTAGGTGACGGGGAGGTAGGAGGCGATGGCGGCGCAGGTGGCGGCGGGGAGGTAGAGGTAGGGGAGGCCCGGGTCGGGTTGGGCGGAGAGGGGGAGTGACGAGGAGGAAGAGGAGGTGTTGGTTTGGAGGAGGCCGGAGATGGACGAGGCGGACGAGGTGTTGTTGAGGAAGGCGGAGCCGCCGGCGGCGACGCCCAGCGAGACGTCGGCGAGGGAGAAGGTCGCGTTGGCCGAGACGGTGATGGGGTCCGAGATGCAGCGCGCGCGGTCGTAGCCGCCCAGGTAGAGCTTGCCCGTGATGTTGTGCATGACGGACCCGATGTGCAGCCCGTAGCTCATGGACGCGTACACGCCGCGCTCGTAGCCGAGCGAGAGGGTGAGCGGCAGCGTCTGCGTGCCCGCGGGCGCGTCGTAGGTGAAGGTGTCGCCGCCGTACAGGGAGTACTGCGGCCGTCAGTCGAGGTTCCGTGCACGAGTGTTGAGCCTTGGGGAACACTTACGTAGCCGATGCCCACCGTGTACCAGTCTCCGTTCGGGAAACCGGCAGTCACGTTGTCGGCGATGGCCATTGCGAGGCCGTCGAGGTCGGTGGTGCCGAGAGTGAGGCGCTGGGTGGTGTAGCGCATGCTGCCTTGCAGCGACATCAGGTCGGCGGCGTAGCCGCCATTGACGTCTGCCAGCTTCGACGGGGCGAAGTCGTCGCTGGTGGCGTTGCTGAAGATGTCGTGCGAGGACGAGCCGGACCAGGCGGCGATGTTGGGAATGACGCATCGGGCCGTCTGGTACTGGCACACGCTCGCGTTGACCATCATGGTCGTCTCCAGCAGCGACGGGTAGAAGCCCAGGACCTGGCCCGGGGAGTCGACGGGGGCGAGCAGGTAGGTCCATGGGCCGTCAGGGCCGGCTGAGGGCAAAGGCGTCAGCAACCAGCATCGTTCCCAGCCGACAAATTATACTCACTGCCTTCGTTGTCGAATTCAAGGCCCCATGGCCCCGAGGCGCCTGCCGCAGCGGCGAGGCCAAGCAGCAGAGCCGAACAGCGCGCCAGTCTCCGCATTGCGTGTATAGGTAGGTGTGTATGTACGTGAGCCAGGCCGCCCACGCGCGAGCGGATTGGGGCGCGGTTTTAATACCGGGCACAGGCGATCGTCATTCTGCATTGCTGTTCCTCGCCAAGAGGTGGGTGGGTTTGCATGGGGCCGAAGCTTCGCGGTGTGCATCGTCCTGCCGGTGCATTTGGCCCCCATGGTGGCCCCCGCCAATCAGCCCCCCCCTCCTGGGCAAATTGCAGGCAGCGCTGCTGATGCTTCCCGTGTTGCGCAGTGTTGCACGCATACAGTGTCGATGACATGCAATGGTGCCACGGTCGAGACGCTGCGCACCCGAGCCAAAACGCGGTCCAAAGGCGCAGATCCCACAAGGCTTGTTGTTGGGTCGGTAGCTACACAAGGCGCCCGGGGCTGGCGCTGTTCAGCGCTCGGGGGCTTTGGTGCGGTGAGGCCACCCCGGCTCCACTCGCTCGTCACGGTTTCTAAAAACACATGTTCGTGGCCCGCAATAATAATAACGTCTCTTATTTGTGAGAGGCTGCGCAGGAGAAGGGGATGATAATTGCTGCTCACTACTGTCAACCACCATCTGCCGAACACGGCTTCCCCACGCCCAAGTGTTGGGTGATCTGCATGCCGGTGATCTCCATTGCCGGAATAATGCTACGGGGGGGTTTTTTTTACCCTGCCGTAGGATTTGAGACATCATTACCATGCAGGTACAGTGGGTACAGGAAGAGATTGACCTGCGGCGATCTTTGGTGTGGGAAGTCGAAGCAGATGTCCAGACAGACGGAGGTATTGAACTGTATGTATGTACAAATGCATTCAACTCTATGTGCGATACATGCCGGTCGGTTAATTCTTTTTTTTTAAATCGCATATTCCCGCCCATCTCATACCGAGGGATGCACTACCGACACTACTCTACACTTTCTCGGTCCTCCTCAGCCACCGGCGAAAGCAGCCTTCTCCCCTGCTCCGTCCCCGTTTCCCTCTCCAGCACGCCAACCTGATATCTCAGCCCCTCACTCGCCTCGGCCAATCTGCTCTGCAACACCTCATTCGAAAGCACCTGGGCCTCCTCTCCCAGCTCCTCGCGTATCGCCTTGGCCAAATCCAGCACAGCGCGATACAAGCCCAGCCCCCTTCCCGCCTGGGCCAGCCTACTATTCCGCCTCGTGTACGCATGCAGCGCGACGAGCACGCCGGCCCAGACGTAGGTCAAGACGACGATGACAAAGAGCAGGAGGTACGAGAACCCCCATCGGTAGACATCGTTTACCGGCTTGCAGAAGCCAAACTCCTCGCAGTAGGCGTTGGGGTAGAATTCGTCGCCGTAGCTGTAACCGGGTCTGACGGAGAACTGGAGCGGGGGCGGTTGCAGTCTATGGCCGTTGAAACTGCTCGCGTCGGTCGACTTGAGAACGCCGCGGTTGACGAGGTTGGTGTCTGGTGCAAAAGGCCGTCAGCGACACCGGTTTGGGCAACTGAGGAAACCGCACCGCTTACATTCCAGCACGCTCTTGTACAGAGAGTCAGAAGCCGTGATGCACTGCCCTTTCTTGCCATCCGGCAGCCGGTCTCCGTCTTCGATGACGTACTCGCACGCCGCGAACTTGGCCCACGACGCGGTCGTGTTCTGGCCGCCTTTCAGCGTCATCTGCGGCTCCTGCGAGGTGCTGTACCCCGTCGCGGCGCTCGCGAGGGTGGGAAACGAAAGCACGTAGAGGCTGGCAAACAGCAGGCCCACGCAGACGAAGGCGTTCCGGGAGCTCCTCTTGCCCTTCTCCCGCCGCGTCATGTTCTGCGAGATCTGCGCCATGGTCGAGACCGACACCGTCTCAAACGCCATGGCGGCGAAGTAGTCGTACGACGCCGACCGCGTCTCCATGGAGCAGAGCAGCGCCCTGGTGAAGACGGGATACGTCAGCCAGGCGAGCAGGAACTGGCCGCCGCGGCCGACGACCAGGTCGAAGACGACGTCGATGCCCTTGGCCACGGCGAACTCGAGGCGGCCGAAGCCGAGCGAGACGGCGAAGGCGGTGCGCACGTCGAACGGGCTGTTGATGTCCGACATTCTGAAGTTGCCGTCCATGCACGCCCCGAACCGCACAATCGACAGCCGCGGCAGCCCGATGAAGACGAGCGGGAGCGCCACCACGAAGCCGACGAGGAGATACGACGCGGTTGCGGCTAGCAGAGGGATGCATTTGGCCGATGCCGTCTGGACATGGGGCTTGCAGGTTGGCGGGGACGAGGCAGTTTTGTCCAGCGGGACCAGCTCCATGGTTGGAATCTCACGTGAGAAGCGCGGAGACGACTGAAACCCGGACACATGGTCAGCGGGTCCCGCCGCGGTTGATAAAGTGTGGCCGAGAGGAAGGGGCTGGGTGCAAGGCTGGACGGCTTCGTGACTTGACCTGCTTAGGCTAGCTGCCGCTCTCGGCTAAGATCGCTACTCCGCTGGCTGCTAAATATAGGTGCGAGCTCCGCCCCAAGTAGAGCTGCGCCTGCTCCTCGATGGTGTGAGGCTGGTCCTGGAAACGCCCATCTTTGTCGACGTACTGCTGTCTCGGGTAACCGCCTGGATCGGTTTCCCCCCTTTGACGTCCAACAAGGGCTGGTGAGCCAGGGTTTGGCACGACGCAAAGTCAACCGCCCCCAACATGCCAAGAAAGGGCCGCCACATGAGGCTGACAGCACCCCATATAATAATGCTAAAACGAAAGGGGTCTGCTTGTTATCACGTCTGCGCTCCTCGTTTCCATGGCCAGCACGTTGCAAAATGCCGCTCCGGGACTACTTTGTTCTATTCACTTCCCTAGACTTCTACCAGAATAAGACAAGCTGTGACGACGCCTTCGACAACGATGTTGCCGGCAGAGGTGTAAGTAGCCGACCCTCGCATGCGACACATGATGCAGCTGACAAAAACCCCAGGTCGTCGCGTCTCTGGTGGTGTCGGCCGCCGCAACCACCCTCCTGGCCATATGCGCCCCGTTCCTGGACGGCATCGCCGGCTACGGGCTCCAAGGCGGGCTCCAAGGCTGCGAGGGCGTCTTCTCCCGCAGCATGAACGAATGGCTGTTCAGCAAGTTCAGCCAGCCCGCCCGCCAGCACTGCGACTTCCTCCGCAAGGTCCTCACCCGCGTCATGATCACGCTCGGGGACCAGCAGGTGCTGACGGGCATCGCCGTCCTCATCAGCGGCTACATCCGCGCCATGCAGAACCACTCGCAGAGGGTCGAGGACTACGCCCGGTGGCGGTACCGCCTCGTCGAGAACCACTTCTTCCTCATCGTCTACCTGGCCTGTCTGTCCAGCAGCTCGCACCTGGCCGCCGTCGTCACCCTGAAGCGCTATCTGATCGCCAACAAGGTGCTGGCCTTCCTGCGCCTGTCGCTGATCGTGCTGTTCGCCATGCTGCTCACCATCACCATCTGCCTGGCCGTGCCCTTCGGCCCGCCCACCATCCTGTATCTCTCCATCGAGGAGGACATCCAGACCGAGCAGCAGATGTGCGCCATCTGGGAGGAGAGCTACGGCGCCTGCAAGGACATCAAGCTGCATCGCTTCTGGCTCGTCGTCTTTTACATCGTCACCGTCGTCGCCGTGCTGTACCCCTACTGGATCGCCATCATCAACACCTTCGAGAGCTGGAACGAGGAGCTCGGCGCACACTTTAGGAGCTTCTGGCAGCTTGAGAGCAAGTGGCTGCCCATGCATTGGATCCGGAAGGCCTTCTCGCGCCTGGACAGGGCTGGCCCGGGAAACTTCTGGAAGGCGTCGCGGAGGGGCGTCAAGGCCGCGTTCTTGTTCCTGGCTCTGGGAAGCTCGGGCGAAGCCTACTGCCTGCAGATCTTGTTCTTCTCCGTGTCGCTGTTCTACGTCTTGCTGCAGCGCATGTCCAACAAGCCCACCGACGATCCGACGCTCTGCGATCTCTCTGCCGGAGGGACCAAGTGGGGGTTTGGTCAGATCTTGCCCATGATCTTGCTGGCTGCGCCCATCGTTTCTGGCGTCGTGTCGTATTTCGGTAAGTCATTGGCTCGTCGTCATTTGGTTCGTGCGGCTGACACTTGTGGCAGAAATCAAAAGCGATATGGAGAAAGAGAAGCGGAGGAATCAAGCCGAAGAGAAGGAAGCCTTGTCTGCTGAGCAAATCGCATGAGCTGCGTAGTTTTCATCATGTTCACGATCTCTCCGGCGTTTAGGTACACAGGGCCCTGTTTTTGCCAGCAATACCCTACTTCTTTTTTGGAGTAAGCTTATTTAGAGTTGCCCGTGTTGGTTAGACCATGTAAATTTTACTTCGCTTCCGTCATCCGGTGTCCGAGTTTCCGCTACTTATACGGTATTTGTCCGAACAGCCCCATCCGCCTTCTGCCATTGCACTTTACAACCTCACACCTTACACAACGACCATGAGTATACCGTCTCTCAGCCGCGCATGGAAACCTCTCGTATTTCCGAGCAAATGTTTCGTCCTTCTGACCTTGGACAAGAAGGTCGAAGAGGAGACGCTGCCGGACTACGTCGCCTCCCGATACTATCCGGTCCGGATCGGCCACATCTTCCGAGACCGCTACCAAGTCGTGGGGAAGCTGGGGTACGCCATCACCGCGACCGTGTAGTTGGCACGCCATCTGAGCTGAGTCAGTCGCACTCCCCGTCCCTGCACGCACCTGCTTACTCAACCGTCGGTTTCAGCCCATGTCGGCTGCATGTCGAATGGCTTGGGTGAGTCCACGCTAATCCGCCTGACACTTCTCTCTCTCTTTTCCACCCGCAGGGCTGGGACGCATTCGAGGGCGAGCACCCCTTCACCGACCACGATCCTGAGCTGCACGCTGTGCTTTGAGAGGCGAAAAATCTCTATGCGCGTTGACCGGTCGCTTGCATAGCATGTGGCGCCGTTGAGGGCGTGCAACGCCACTCGCCGGGTTGGAACGAGGTGTTCGCCCGGTCAACAGGAAGGCAATGCGCCTGAGGAGCTTCACACCAACCAATGTCTCTGCGGTGACGTTGAAAATGGGATGATGACGCTGGGTGAGAAGGCACTTGAGCGTGTCGAGATGTTTGACACTTTGCACCATTTGTATGATGACGCCGATTCCACCAGCAGCCCGGTCCAAAGCTCCCGGACGAGGTTGTGATCGTCCTTCCCTGAGGTTGAATCTCCGCTGCGGACCAGGAGGCTGGAGACGGCTATGCTATTGTCGAGGTACAGCAGTGGCATGCGGGCATCATGGAGCAGGCGGAGAGGCTCAAGAAGCAGGAGGAACCAAGTGTAGCGTCGGCTTGATCCCACCATTACTTCGATAGTGGCTTTACATCAGTTTAAATGAGTGCTTTTAGGGGCAGAAGCCTTCGGATATCGTCTTTGACTCCCTACCAAAATGCAAATGTTGCCCCACACCTACGGCCGGGTGTTTTCTCCGCCTGCCTACGTAGATATGAATTTCGACACTCACCGCAACGCCAACACCCTCGACCGCTCCTGCCACCCCGCAACATACATACATGCCTGTATCCTCGCCCAACTCACCGTCACCGCCGCCCCTTCCCAGAGGTGCACCGTGCGCTGTGATGACACTCATCTGGTGGTACACCTCCATCTCCGTCTGCGTGTTTCACTCCGTCTCCTCCAGCTCAGCAGTGGTAAGATGCCAGACTATGTGGTTTGTTGGAGCACTTTCCAGGACGAACTCGACGTCTCTGGCGTTGACTTTCGCCTTCCAGTGCATTGCTGCCAACGATCCTCACCGTAGAACTGATCAGAGTTCGCCGCACACGCCGCCTCCTACCAGGCGCAGAGAAAGAAAGGCAATCCTTGATTGAACCAATGCCTCCGAGCGGTTCTTGGGAACGATCTGGCATCTAATACCTCACAGTACCCCGGTATAAAGCACCCACCAGGTCGCCTTCGTTTCGCTCGGCATGCCACTCGTTCGGTGCATCCAATACGATTGATCTTCATCATCTATTGCAACAAAAAGTATTTCAATAGAGAACACTAACAAAACCGAGTCTCTTGGGTGATCACAGAGGCGTGGCTTCAGCCGGACTGTTTGTCCTGAATAGTTTGCTGAAGCTGGTATTACGTTGTGTTTATATACATGATAAAGAACAGCGATATCGGCAAGGAGTGACGTCGATGATAAGCACCATGATATCACGGTGCTAAACCAGCATTTTCCTGCTGATGATCGTGATGTAAATCTTTGCTTAGCAGAATTGGACAAAAAAGTAAGAAAACACGTATAGTCCTCTTCCTCGCTTTTGTGTATACGAGATGACACTGCGGCTCGACAGATATCTCTTTTGAGACAGATCCTTCTGACCGTGACATGTGGAAGATAGCCTTTGGACCGTTCGCGAAGAGTGGTGGCCAAAAGCAACCAGTATTCGCCTCCGTGGACACCAATACCCTACCATGACCTTGTACCTTGAAACGAACAAACAAGTCGTTTAATTCACAGAAGACATGGATATTGATATTAGACTTCGTTGCCAAGGCAGCCAGCGATAAGAAGGCGCGTTAGCCGCGAAGTTACTTGCTCATGAAGTGGTGGAACAGCGGCCGCTGGCAAAGTTGGCACCGGCAAAAACTGCCAGTGGAGCTACGTATATGCAATAATCAGACTCAGCATGAGTAAAAGGACCAACTTTCACATTGGGAGGAAATGTCGTGATTAGGGTTGGGGAAGGCGACAGCTGACTGGTCAGACGAGATGGATAGAGTGGGACCGGAGATGATCCTCAATATGAGACGAGGAGCTGGACACCATCTTCACGCAAGCAGTTAGCACGATCCGAACGTGATTACTACGTAAGCGGAGGCAAATGCAGAACGGACATAGCGCCCTATCGTGGCTCGGTCACTTTCCCTTTTCGAGATTTACCCTCGACATCCGGCCCGTCCTTACACCTAAACCTTCGAACGTCTCCACTTCAGAGGACAACACCTGCGCTGGCAGTCAGCAAAATATGGAACGATGAATGAATTCGATCATCTCCGGGGCCAAAAATCTCTTTCGCAGTTTGATGGATGCGTTGGAACCACTTTTCCCACTTCGGTTCCCACTTCGGCCCCCACGACCAGGGTAAAATGATCCACTCAAGGCCCTGGATTGAGAGGCTTGGCGTCGGCCACAGGAACCACCACTCAGGCCGCGTAAGCGACGTTCTTATCAGATGGTGCTGTGGGAAATATAAACATCACGCAGGAATACCAGGTCCAAACATCAACGACAGGGCCAAGTCAAAGGATCCTCACAGCGCACCATGGGTAAGGAGACGTTCTGCATTCGCCCTCTGGGCCATGAAAATGGTCCCGAAACGGAGGTCTTCCAGATGAGCGACTTCGACTACCTCGCCCCTCCCGTCTACACGATGCTGAGCCTCTGCTACAAACTGGACGAACAGCAGAGCCGCGACACGATCGTGCAGAATCTGAAAGAATCTTTACAGATCACGGTGGATCAATACCGCATTGTCGCTGCAAGGGTGCAAACGGAAGCTGGCACTGGGAGGCTGTCAGCTGTGAGGAAGAGAGATGGAGGCGTCAACTTCACCATCAACGTCATGAACGAGGCGGATGATTTCCTGGACTTTGAGACACTCAACCAAGCGAATTTCACCTCCGAGAAGATGGACGTCAACAAACTGTTCCCCGACGAGGTTTCCAAGCGCATCGCCTCCATATTCCAGGACACTTCGGATCCACCAGCCGTGGTTGTGCAGGCCAATTTCATCCGCGGTGGGCTCATCCTATGCGTCGCCGCTCACCACCGCATATCTGATGGTCAGTTCCTTGACTCTCCCAGCCACTTGGTCAAACTAACATGGAAATCCATAGGCACGGGAACAAACCAATTTGTCAATCACTGGGCCGCCAATTCACATGCGTTGAGTACCAAGGCTGCACTTCCCGCCTTCGACGTGTCCCGCCTCGATCGTAGCCCGCTATGCTTCCGTGGACCACCGCCATCCGAAGAGCGCATGGCCGAGCTGAAGCAGCAAATCGGTTTCGTCCACCACGCCGGTGAAGGCGACAACCCACAGCCATCCACAGAGCCCATCTCCCTCATCACACTGCACTTCCCCAAGACCAAGCTCGCCTCGCTCAAAGCCGACGCGTCCCCAACGCCGCAAGACGCCCAAGGCCGAAGAGACTCAGCCACTTCCTACTCCAGCGACCCGGAAAAGTCGACGTCTGCCGAAGACGCCGCGCTCGGCAGCTCGACAACAGACACAACCGCCGCCGCCCCCGTGTCCTGGATCTCCACCTACGACGCCATCGTCGCCACAATCTGGCGCGCCGTGACCCGCGCCCGCCTCCCCGTCTTCCACTCCCTCCCGGGCGGCCCACCCGCCACGTCCTCGCAGCTCCACGCCGTCGACCTCCGCAGCGTCGCCGGCGTCCCCGCCACCTACTACGGCAACGCCATGGCGCTCCCCACCCAAACGCTGCCCCTCAGCACGTTGACCTCACTCCATCCGCCCGCGTCATCCTCCCCCTCCCCATCGGCGCACGGTCACCAGCCCGCCGACCCCAGCCTCGCCGCCGTGGCAACCGCGATCCGGGCGGGCATAACGCGCTGCTCGACGCGCGCCACCGCGGCCGCGACGGCCGAGTGGATCGCCGGCACCGCCGACAAGAGCCGCGTCACGCTGCCGAACCTCATCGGCACCGGCCTGTACTGCACCAGCTGGCGCTCCATGTCGTACTACCGCACCGCCGACTTCGGCTTCGGCCTGCCCAACCGCGTGCGGCGGCCCCCCATCGTCGCCGACGGCATCGCGTTTGTGTATCCGCAGCGCCCCGAGGAGTGCGGGGCGGCGCCGGATGAGGGGATCGATGTGGTGCTTGGGTTGGCCAAGGGGACGGCGGGGAGGTTTTTGGCGGATGAGGAGTTGTTGAGGTATGCGAGGGTGGTGGAGGGGTAGGTGGTGGAGAGGTGTGTTTGGGTCGTTGCTGTAGAGCCAATGTGGAAGAGTGGTCCCGTTTATGCTTGGCTGGGTTGACAATTTGTACCACGAAAGAAATGACATGGTCGAATATATGAACTACAATCAGCAGGCGATGAATTGGGGACATGGCAGGCACAAACCGCAAAGATCAACCTTGCTCTTCTCCGCAAGGATGCCCCAGCGTGTTTCGAGGAGGACGCGGTTCATGATGCCCTGGTGTTGGGCCGTGATCTACCATATGTCTACGGCAAGTCTTCGCGTTGCATGCCGCGAGGGTTGAACTGATGAGAATTATGAAGGCATCTCCTGATTCACTCCTTCGTTCGTCCAGTACTTGTCGGAGCTGCGAGTCGTGATTGAGCCATTGCATACCCCCAACTGAGATGACTGGTCAATGTACAGCCTGGAACAACGGGTGATACTATTCATTGGTCTATGCTGAGGCGTCGGCCAGGCAACCATGAAAGTGGTGGATGCGCCTGAGACCTGAATTCGGGCAATATCTCGGAACAAAGAGTAACCTCAAATAAAGCTACTAAAGGCTCCCTTCCTTTAGGACCGACTTGACCAATGTCTTCCGAGTTTGTATGGTCAACTACTTGGTTGTCTTCCACTCAGGTAGGAAGAGCAAAAGGGGCAGATGGAACTGAAAATATCGCGAGAAGGAAAAGGATTGTTGAAGTAGCCGATAGCCGTAACAATTGTAATCAGCCGAAAAAGAAGGGCTATGATGATGACGAGCATTGCCTGGAAGATCATGATGGAAGTTGAGATTCAAGCCACGGTCTTGAGTGAGAGACAATTAGGCTTCGGGCCGAGGTTAAAGCTACTGCAGCCGCGGCATATATCACGTGCTATGATGCCTTCCAGACTTGGGATGGTTTTGGTGTCTTTCACGTGATGGGACACCACTTCACTGCCGCAGTGCCGGTAATTAAATGTGCAGTGCCCTTCCAGCGCTGTTCGAATGCAACACGGATTCCTGATTGGGCTAACTGCTTGGCAATGCTGTGAAGACTTAAACATGCTATACGTTCAAATTCACCGGAAAGTCCAATTTTGCAGCTAAAGATTGCTTGAATCTAATGGATTGACTCCTCTAAGGGGCTAACGCTTCGTAGGAGACTAAATACAAGATGAGGGAGCTAGCCCTGATTTGGTGTTCTATTCTGGGTATCTACTATCGTGCGGCGTCTCGATCTTCAACACAGATGACCTAGGTGCGGACATCGGGATCGCCATCGCGACCATCCCTGTAGCACCCTTCAGCTCATGCTTGGTGGTGGGCTCGGCGGTGGGCTCAGCTGAGATGCTTTGCACAATGGTTCGCAAAACCAGCGAGATATGGTTTGATACAATGCCTGATGTGGAAGGAGAAGTAGAGTCATCAGCCTTCCAAAATTAAGGGAAAGGAGAGAAAAAGATAGCTACGCTCCAGGGATAAACAAACGGAACTGGGATTCCGCAAGTGGCACTCTACGTCCGTTGCTGAATTTCCCATCAAATTCTGCAGAGGCTATGGAGGTGGTTCCGCGTCCGGCGGGTAGTGCGGAGTTGCTCTTATCCAGATCGATCATACCTACCATCCGAATATCACCCGTTTTGACCTGTCGCATCCTCGGAATCATACCTAACCTGCATTGAGCATTCCCTTGTAAAAATTTTCAGTGCTACCATTCCGAAGCAAGAAGGGACTGTACAATCGATGCAACAATTTCCGGAAAAAGTTAGTGGGGCTGCGCTGCGCCCCACACGAAGTGGAAAGTGGCCAGCTGAACAGATGCGGGCCTTTCGAAATAAAAAGTAAATACGGTGAGGAGAAAATAGAAGTTGGGGGCCAAACACTGCAGCATTAACAGGCAGCTTCACAGCCAAGAAGGCCGACTTCGGTTTTTTTTTTCTTGCCTTCCTACTTGGGGAAAATGTGTTACAGTAGCGATTCGTTTCGCCGATGATTGTCCACTTCACGGCCAATATATAATCGGGGCCACGAGTACCAATTCGCAACAACAGCTTCACCTTACAAAATATTTGTCCATGGCACACGACAACAACACTTTGTCCGTTACACAAAGCGTTCTGGACATTTGGAACGATGCACAGGCCGAATTCTTCAAGTCATCCTCCATACCGCGGAGCGAGTGGGATGAAACTGCAGGATCTGTGAAGAAGCCTGAGGTCTTGCTGGAGAGATTCCGAAGCGCGCGACACCCGGACGGCCGATTCAACAAAGCGTGCGAGGTTGTTGGAGCTCACCTCAGCCAGATTCAAAGCGCAGTCAGCCTCGTCAAGTTCACAACAGACACAGTTGCAACGGTATGTTTGGAATGATGCCCGTCATTCATCAGCCCGCAGCATGGTTGTTGATTCGTGAAACCTTAGTTCGCGCCTGTCGTTTCGCCAGCTTCGGTCGTAGTGAATGCCTTCGCTTGGCTTTTCAACTCCTTCGCAAAGGTTTCTGACGACTTCGATTCAATCGAAGATTTTTTCCAGAAGATGGCGAGCCACTTCGACAACTTGTCTCTTTTAAGCGGCCAGTTCGGCCGTGTGCAAGAGCTCGACCTCTTGAAGAGATGCATCATTGAGCTGTTCGCATCCTCTCTCAAAGTCTGCGAGATTGCCATCGAACAAGCAAGCCACAGAACAAGTAGGGACGAAAATTTTATTTTGCAAGCTCAACATGCTAACCCCACCTCTCAGAGACATGGCTGCGCAAGTTCGCCGACATGGACACGCTGAAAGACCCACTGTCGAAGATGGCCAAGGCGGACAGCAACCTTGGCCGTTGTGCTCAGATGACGGGTCTGGCTATTGGTACGAAGACATACGCCGCAACCGGAAGAATCGAACAGGGAGTTGAGGAAGGCAATGAAAGAGGCGAGCGACTCGAGTTCCAGCTCAACAGGGTTCAGCAGAGCAACGAATTCGACCAGCGCGATGCCATACTCGACTGGCTGTCGCCACTAGACTTCCACCAGGTGCATCGAAGCTTGGAGCAGCGAGTCTCTGAGAGCCCTGTCGCCGGTAAATGGCTTCTACAATCCCAGACCTTCGAACACTGGCGCGACCAGGATCTCCATCGACTCTGGTATAAAGGAAAGCGTAAGACATACCTACACGTAACCACATATTTATAGCCGAGACTGACATCATTTAGCTGGCGCGGGCAAAAGTGTTCTAGCGTACGAGCCGTTCCTTTATACGACCTTGAACAGGAAGCTAAGCTTAAACCAGGTCCATTGTCGTCAATCACCTGCAAGAGTGGGTGGAAAGGCACAGCCCCCGGCCTAGTGAAGCCTTCGTCACGTGTCTGTATCTATCATACAAGGAAAAGCCCGACCTGGAGCACCTCCTCGGAAGCATAGCGCGCCAGATCCAGTCTCGTCTGCCTGAGATTCATCACAAGATCCAGGAAAAATTCCAAGAGTATCGACAAAGCGGGAAGGGCTCCGATGGCAAATTCCACAATCCGTCACTGGCTGATATCAAGACGTTACTGTCCCTGCTGGTCACAGACTCAACCTTGTATGTCGTCGTTGACGCCATGGACGAGTGCGCTTTCGACATCCGTGCCCCTCTACTCGCTCACCTGAAGCAAATCAAAGTCAACATCAAGATCTTGGTGACTTCCAGAAACATGAATCATCTTGACAAGCTCCAAGAAGGATTCGAGAGGAAGGACATCGAGGCTCACGACGATGACATGAAAGAATACATCCAAGGCGTCATTCAGAAGCATCCAATTCTCGAAGGCTACAGCGACGAGATTCAAGACGCAGTTTGTCGCAGATCCGGAAAGATGTAAGCATCACGCCCTCCATATCCCATCTTAACCTTTGCGAACGAGCTTATACTAAGACTCCACAATCAGGTTCCTAATCGTCAGACTTCATATGGATGCATTGGCAGATGTTGAAGTACCGGCAGAAGTCTCGGATGTCCTTGAGACTCTGCCAGAAACCATCCGAGGCAGCTACGAGAACACAATGGCTCGCATTCGTGACGGCACAAGATCGAAACAGCAGTACGCGAGGACCATCCTTGCTTGGATCACTTATGCCCAGCGAGCGCTCTCTGTTCGCGAGCTTCAGCATGCCATCGCCGCGGAGAGATCTTCGGGGAAAATCGGCAAAAGAGATCTGCTTCCAGAACGGGAGATCACCTCGTTTTGCTGCGGACTAGTCATCATCGACCTTGATCAAATGGTCCGTTTCGTCCATTACTCAGCTCATGATTACTTCCAAACCATCAAGAGCAAGGAATTCCCGGACTTCGAGAGCCGCGTCACACTCGCCTGCGCCAGGTATTTTTACATGGCATCATTGCAGCAACCGCGCGAGGACAATGGGTCCTCAGGGACTGATAACACGACCGTCGACGTGCTCGATGAGCTGCCACTTGCTCGCTATGCGGGAGAGCATCTTCATCGGCATTGCCGCCGGGTTTCCATCACCTCGGACGATTCAGATCTCTCCAAAGCAGTCCACACTCTCGTTCACAACAAGGCAAGCCGAGAATTCTACAGTCGCCTCCTTTTCGAATTCAAAACCTACTACAGCAAATCATCCATTCTAGACGGAAACGACCGCCGGTGGAGTGATTTCGACACTCCAGGTGCACCGCTGGGGCTGTTGCACATGGCTGTTTTTCTAGGCTGTACTGCGCTTGTTGAAGAAATGGTCAAGGATGGCATAGCGGACGTCAACGCAATCGACCCTTACGAACAGTCGGCTCTCATCGTTGCTCTTAAGAACGGCCTTGACGATGTCGCCGGAGTCCTGCTTGACTCTGGGGCAAGCGTTGATCTCTTGTCGAAGAGGGGACATGTGGCCTTGCTCTACGCGGCAGAGAGAGACTACACAAAGGCAGTCGAGAAGATGATTGGTATTCCCATTGTCCCTAAAGTGGACGGTATACTTCTGATCATTGGTCTCTTGGCCGAATTCCTATTCATGATCATGAAGCTTGTGATCTCGAGCAACTTTCTTGCCAGAAATCTACCAGAAAGCGCCCAGAAGGCCCTACATGGAGCACCTCTAGCGGAAGCTGAGACAGTGGACACCATGGAAGTGGACAGATCACTTGACAGGTACAAGGGACTTCTTCCGCTAGCCTACAGAGGTGATGCGGACGGCATTCTTGCTCTACTCGACTGTCGTGCATCCGATTGCATTGATATGCGATTGGTGAAGAGTAGAAGTGTCGAGGATGACGAGTATTTCTACGACAGCGATGACGACAGCGATGACGACGACTACGGCTATTTCTACAGCGGCTTTAGCAGTAGCGACGATGGAGATGGCGATCACGATGACAGCGACTCCGAAAGCTTTGGAGAGGAACTCAATGACCACGAAGGGACCGATAGCGGCTACGGGGACGACCGCGATAGCAGTCCTGGCCACGTACAGAAAGCTTCTGCGGAGGAGAAAGCTACAGGAGCGACATGCAAGAAAAAGCAGGTGGACATGACTGAGATAAAAACTGCTTTCTTGAAGACGGCCTGTTTCTTAGCAGCTGAGCGCGGGAATCATGATACAGTCGAGGTGCTTCTGGAGCATGGTGTGAACCCGAACCTGAGGAACTTTCAAGGACAACCCCTACTGCACAGAGCGACGGCCAGAAACAAACTCGACACAGTCAGACTTCTCCTGGAGCACCATGCGAAGGTAGATCTCAGAGATGCAAATGGTAGAACGGCTTTGATGGCGAATGCCGACGTTGGAAAAGACAAAGGTAAAGCGCCCCATGATTATAAATTGTAATTTCGCCGTCGTTTTATACTAATACTTTTTTTTTCTCAAAGTCCTTAGTTTACTCCAAGAACACGGCGCGAGAACAGATCTCACGCAAAGGGAAGGTATCCACGAGCTATACGAAGCCGCAGTGTTTGGGGCAGTTCCAGTCGTCAAGTTCTTCCTCGAAAACGGCACAGATCCTTCCATTACAAACCATTTCGGGTGGGCACCACTGCATGGTGCTGCCGCCAACGGACATCTGGAGTGTGTACGTCTCCTTCTGGAAAGGGGAGCGCATCCTTCCCCGATTTCCGACACCGGGACAACACCTCGCGATTTTGTCGCTCGTGGGGAAACGCACTATGACAGTATTCTCACGGGGAAAAAGCATTACAAGGCTGAAGACCAACCAACGGATAAGCTGAGTACAGCCGATGTGGAAGCCCGGAGAGATGAAATCATGAGCTTGCTCTTCAGGTATGGGGCGAAGACTGCTGACGAGCTATACGAGGCTGTTGAGCGTGGAGAGCTCGATTCCAGCAAAGCCCAACGGGCCGAGACCAACTGGACTGACGACGACTGGTGGACAAAACGTAGAGCATATCAGTACCGAAGACAGAGGAACAAGAGGAAATAGCGTAGGAGAGGATGCTATTCATGCTTAGCTTCTTTTGCTTTGATTTTGGTTCCTGTTTTTTGTAGGTAATAATCATACGTGCTTGATGCGATTTCGATTAAATGTGAATGCGCAAACAACGTTCTCACATACGCTAAAGTGAAAGCTGTCGCTTGGTGCCGAAAACAGTAATGCTGCACTCCCTGTACGATGGTTGTCAAGGAAGACGGAACCTTAAGGTAAAGCTTATCATTACGACTATATCAGCCTCAAGCCAAGTTCGACAACGATGCAAACCCCAGACATGCAAATTGGCGAGGCAGGCTTATATAAGTGTCGCGTTTGCGAAAGCTGGCCATTGGAATGGGAAGCGAGGAGAAGGAGACATACCAAGGCGAAATGATTTTGGATCTGCAAACACGGCAGCGCACCGTTGAAATTCGGTGTCGGTGGAAAGATACGAGAGCCTTGTTGGGCTGAGGTGATCGGACCGAAATGAGAGCTCGGGCGGAGGACAACTCGAGAGCAAATCACTTCACCGCGCTAGGTAGCATCATCCTGATTGGCTACGTCATCGATAAGCATTTCCTTCCGCTTTGATAGTAGATATGCTGAAGCACTCATTCCTTCAAGATGTGGTTGTTTTGATGTTTTTCGTCCTCCTCCATCTCCTTCGCCTCCGTCTGTTCCAACCAAAGGCCATCAGTTGGCCGAGTTGCACTCGTATCGCTTCAAACACGTGTATCGAGCAGATCCGTTTTGGTCGTATTTGTGGTCTATTTTTAGCGGTATCACGCTTGGCGGCGAATCCTGCCGAGCCAGTAGGCCCGTAAAGGCGGAAACACCGGTTCCGCCTTAGGATTTACTGTGGAGACGTTGGTATCACTCATTATAAGAATACGGACAGATCCCAACCACAGGAGACGAGTGGTCTCTGTCTTCACCAACGCTCACTTTCCACCACCGTTCGTTGCATTTTATCAAAACTTACTCCAGAATGGCGGCTCAAAATTGGTTGCGGGCGGCGATTGTGTCGAGTGTCTGCCTCGGCCTCGCTTCTGCCGGTCAGTTTCCTTGAAGTTCCTCTTCTTGATGATAGTTGATACTGACTGCAACAGACGACTGTTCCGGAACCACTACTATCAGCAGCAATGCCGACGCAACATCCTTGGCCGAGGCTTGCAAGACATACTCGGGAATCGTTGCTGTCGCTACGGGAGCCTCGGGCGACCTCAGTCTGGAAGTCGAACGCAGCTCGTATGCGATCGGCAACACGGGCATCTCGTCACTCGACGGCGGCGCGTCGGACGCAGTGCTGGAAGACATCAACGTGTACTCGAACAAGGACCTCGAAGACATCACCATCGACTGCACCCACGCCGACAACATCACCATCGGTGCGAACAGCGACAAAGCCGACATCTCGTTCCCCAACCTCAAGGAAGCCGTCGACATCGAGATCGCCAACGCGTCGGCCATCGACCTCTCCGCTCTCGAGTCCCTTCCGCGCGGCGCGCTCCACATCTACGGCGGCAGCCTGGAGAAGCTGGACCTGGCAGCCTTCACTGAAGTCAGCGACGGCCTCATCCTGGAAGACCTGCCCAAGCTCACCCAGCTCTCGGCGCCCGAGTTCACCCGCATCATGGACCGCGGCGCGCTGACCATCAGCAACACGGGCCTGACGGAGCTGTCGCTTCCGAAGCTGCAGTTGATCTACAGCTCGCTGTGGCTGGAGGGAGACTTTGAGAGCGTGGACCTGCCGCTGCTGACGTCGGTGGGAGGCGACATCTACATGAAGGGTGCCAAGAGCTTTGACTGCGATGCCTTCAGCGAGCAGTTCTCCAAGCTGGCCACGGGGGAGCAGACGTTCAAGTGCGTTGCCGGCGACGATTCGGATGAGTCGGATTCCGAGGCCTCGAAGCCTACTGCGTCATCCTCTTTCAACTCGGCATCGTCGACGAAGACTGCCGCAAGCAGCAAGTCTGCGGCCGCCACGTCGGGTGCTGCCTCGTCGGGCGCTGCTTCGTCGGGCGCCGCCTCGTCGGCTGCCGCCTCGTCGGCTGCCGCCACTCCTACCAACGCATCCTCTGCTGCTTCATCGTTTGGCGTGGGCATGGCAACGCTCGGAGGTGTTGTCGGCCTTGTTTCTTTCTTTTTGTAGCTGTGCCCGGTTGGGATCTGTTCAACGTGTAGATTATTCGTATACTAATACATATATATGCTGTCATGATGAAAAAAAAGCATGAGAACATCACCTACGCACCCATCTCCGCTATCTTCGTCCGTCCATCCATCTCCATCACCGGCCTCTGAATGCCTCCTCCATTCCCCAGCTCAAAGCGGTGGCTTTCATGATAGCTGCTTGCCTGATAGACGCCACCGCCATGATAGCCCTGCCCCTCCACCCCTGCAGGCGCGAACCCCATCGGCTGTTGGAGCTCATGGGCATTCGACGACTGCGGGTAGTGCCCGTCGTCCAGCTGCGCCGGCTGCTGCTGCTGCCCGGCATCCCGCTTCCTCCGCTTCATCAAACAGCAGAACATGACCGCCGCGGCAACCAGTCCGACGAGACCAACAATCCCGCCCACCACGCCGCCGACGATAGCACCGGTCGACGTGCCACCACTGCCGCCTCCCCCTCCTCCCGCTCCCGCCGTGCCCGACGACGCCGACGCCGACGCCGACGCGGAACCAGACCCAGACCCCAACGACGCCTCCGACACCGACGACGAAGCAGCCTCACTCGCATCCGCCCTCTTGGCCGACAGCGCCGACGCCGGCGCCCACGTCACGTTCATGGACCAGCTCACGGGATCGCTCCAAAACGTATCCACCGCGCTCACCGCGACCGTCGTCCAATTCGTCGTCGCGGTGACGGTATTCCCGTCCTCGTCCTCGGCGTACGTGCACGCGAAGTCGACGACGCCGAGCGCGGGCCACGTCCAGCGCGCGCACCGCGGCGACGCCGTGTCGGTGCAGCGCAGCGCCAGCGCGTCCGACCGGCACCCGGCGTCGGTGCACGCGGTGGAGAGCTGCGCGCTGTCGTAGCACGTGCTGTACCAGTTGCACGTCTCGTACGACGTGTCGGCGCAGCAGCCCGCCATGCCCGGCGTGGTGCCCGTCGAGTGGAAGAAGACGCAGGAGTAGGCGCCGCCGCAGTAGAGGGCCGAGTCTGGGGTGTGGGGGGGTTGGTTAGTGCGAGGGCTTACGTCGGGTGGGAGTGGAGCGGGGGAAAAGGTGTGCACGTACCGGCGTTGCTGTTGATGAAGCCGCAGGTGTTGAAGCTCGCGGTGGATGAGTCACGCGGTCGGAGGGCGGCATGGTGGAGGGACGGGCCGGCGGTTATGGAGGGGATGGCGGTGCGGGTGCGGTCGGCGATGGGGACTTGGACGTGTTTGTATGCTGCAAGTGATGGCGTCGTCGTCGATGTGGCCGGCACAGAGGGGATGATGGCCGAGGCGGGCACGGCCATCATGATGCTGATGATCTGCAGCCAGGCGCGGATAGAGCGGAAGCCCGACATGATTCAGGCTCAGGCACGGCTGCTGCTTCTTCTTCGCCCAACAACACGCCTTGCAAAAGTCGCGAGAGGGGCAGATCTCTCGACCGACGAGGCAAAGTCGCAGATTAAATACTCTGAGCCCCTGTGGAGATGGACATGTCCGAATAAGGCTGCGGCGACGGTTGCCAAGCGCGCTACAGAGTGAAAACTTACCGGGTCGGGTAAGGCTGCTCCCGCCTCAGCTAGGCAGACACGCCGTGGCGTTCCCCACGGCTCCCTGCTAGTCCGACTTTGCGCAAAACAGCCGTGTCTGCTCATACCCTCTCCGGTGCCGCCGCCAATCATTTGCTAATGGTGAAATAGATCATCCTTTGGGCGGTGTCGAGCCCGGAACCGTTGTTCCTTCTTGGTTTTTCCTGCTGGATCCTGATCCTTGCTCAATCTCGGAGTCATCCGAGAGTTCTACCTTGTCTCGTAGTGGTCGTTACCAGAGCATCCGTACACCAGCCTGATGATATCGAAACTGGTGGCCGATACGGCACAGAACACTTATCAAGTCTAGTGTGGTAGTGGGCTGCATCTTATTATCTCGTGTGCCTCCTGCAGCATTGGTAAGGCACATCTTCGGCATCGTCGAGTTGGGTGATTGGCGGTGGGAGACGAGGGCTCTGCGGCCGTGCAGACAGTGCTGATACCTTCATCACGCAAGCGAGTGTATCCAACACTACAGAACAGGAAGCTTGGGGGGAGTGCTGCCGATGGAAATTCTCCATGATCAGAGAGAGACAAAACTCCAAGTCTTTGGACTCGCGAGACTACTTTGTGACAGCATGGTGTGGGGATGAGAATGAGGCAAACGTGAGGGCAATCACGGTAGTTTCAGGGAGCTGCGAACGATATTTAACCTGTTGAAGTTTATCTGCAAGCTCCGCTCTGGTGAGATGCAGCCGGCTCCCGTAGCGACCTGGAAAGCTGGTGGTGCATACTGATGATGCTGATCAACATGTAAAACTCGGTCTGGAGCGTTGCAAATCCAGGCTTTTAGCGGAGTTTTTCAACTGAAGTTCTGGACTCTGTAGAGACTGCTGGCATGAATCCAATGTGAAGCATTGTTCACGACAAGTCCATGCCGCCAGACCCCATCCAGATATCCGTTTCGAGAGCGTATAGGGTTTGAATGGGGTCATGCGGGGTTTCAATGACCAAATGGTCAATCCCACCTCCAAAGGTTAGCCGCATTGCGCCATACACCAAAGCCGTGGCCGCAGATAAGGCAATCGAGAGCCACCATTATTGTGCTATAATCACCAGATTGAGCTGCACATCCGAGGTCTATTGGAAACATGGACCGGATGTTCCTTCACATGTGGCCGAAAGCGTGGAGGCTTCCTTGGACGATGGGTGCTTCAGCCGCACACTAAGACTTGCGCTGAGAACCCTCATTCCGTTTCCGTCTATGCCTGAGAATCACCCGTGACAATTTTATCCTTGTTTCCAGACAATCTGCTTGTATATACGGCTACGGCTATGATATCCACCGCGTGGAAACAGTGGTTACGAATGCGACCATGTCTGGACTACGGCGATGATAGCTGTGATCTCATATGATGCTGTTTCCGGGGTGTCCTTCGATCGAACAATCTCGAGTGGCATCAAGTGCTTCGCTAAACATGTGATAGCGTTTGGCTTAAAATGAAGCCTTGTCACCTCAGAAAGCTCCATCAAAGCCATCATCTTCCATCTTCCATCTTTCATCATGAAAAGACTCATCATTTGCTGCGATGGCACGTGGTACAGTGCCGATAAGGGACGCGATTGTATCCCCTCCAATGTCGCTCAAATCAGCCGCATGATTGCCCCTCACGGCAAAAGAGCAGAGACAGGAGAAATCGTGGAGCAAGTCGTGTACTATCAGACGGGCGTCGGAGCAGGCCCGATGAGCACGCTTGACAGTGCTTGGCAAGGTAAGCCTCAACAAGAGTGAGAAGCTTTCGTTCGGGGGGTGTGCTAAATTTTCGACAGGAGCCACAGGTGCTGGCCTTGAGGAAAACGTGACCACGGCATATCACTACCTCGCAAACAATTATTTAGGCGGCCCGAATGACAAAGACGTGGATGAGATTTTCTTGTTCGGCTTCTCACGTGGCGCCTACACCGCCAGAGCATTGGCCGGTATGGTAACTGAGATGGGACTTCTTTGGCCCCAGGAGCTTCACCACTTCCCAGATCTGTACAAGGTCTACAGTCGACACGGAGAGAGGGCCGACAAACATGATGAAAATGAGAATGAAGAGAAGGGTGATGAGGATTCCGCTATTGGAGTCGAAGATGAAGTTCATTGCAGCGGCACCGATGAGAGTCTTAGGACCATCAGGTACACGGGAAAGTTCTGGAAGACTGCGGAGGAGACGGCGAATAGTATCGACAAAAGTTTGTGGGACAGGATCAAGATCTTCCACCCGGACAATGCCGATAATGATGATAGTCATATCTATCATATAGTCAGAATCAAAGCCATCGGTGTATGGGATACGGTAAGTGGTTCCGCAACGGGGAAGAAGAAGAAAATTGACTAAGAAATCAAAACGCAGGTGGGCAGCAGGGGCCTTCCTGAAAGTGCATTCACGTCAGCGACCGGGTGGAACAAAGGATACCAATTCCATGACACTGCACTGAACAGGAGTATGTCCATGACCGATCTACGAAAATCATGGTTTGGCTGACGACCGCTGGGTTAGAAATTGACCACGCATTTCACGCACTCTCACTTGATGAGCATCGCGGAGCGTTTCAGCCAACAATGTGGTATCTTGATCACCCAGAGTCCGATTACGGCGCTACTACAGACCTCAAGCAGTGCTGGTTCCCAGGTTTCCATGCCGATATTGGTGGTGGAACGACCGACAACAAATCGACACAGACGTCGGGAATTGACCAAATAACGCTGGCCTGGATGTGCGATCAGGTTGACGGTCTTTTGGAGTTCGACAAAACCGCTTGTAAAGCCCTCTTGTTCAAAGACGAGCTCTCCTCGGGACGGACAGAATGGGCTGAAGAGGATACCCACGACTCGATCGGCTGGTACAAGCTGCCAGCCGCTGGAGGGGATGTGGTCCGCACTCCCGGTATGTATAAGAAAAAGCTCGCCAACAAGACGTGCGCCAGAAAGAAGGGCGACTTCGTTACGAACGAGACAGTCCATCCTTCAGTCCGCTGGCGCATGTCCAAGAAGACGAACTACAACCCCCCCGCATTCAAGGAACATTTCGGCGTGCTCCAGACCAATGGCCCCGCGTGGGAATACAAAGAGCTGGATGATCACAACGAGTCGGGAAACGGAGCCTGGTGGGTGCGGCCAGAAGTGCCCGAGAAGAAAAGTCTGATCTGGGGCACTGCAGATGGCGAGAGAATAGTTAAGCTCGATGAGTGGTGGATTCGTGAGGTTCAAGACCCCGATCGTCTTAACCTAGAGTGGAACCTTCTCCCTCATGCAGTGCAGGATACGCTTAGCACGAGGAACGAGTACAGACCCCGTTCACTCAAGCTTCTCCAAGAAGAAGACAAAGGAAAGTATGAGTTTCCAATATTTTGCCGGAACGAATATTAATGAATTTGGGAAAAGGAGGGCAGAGCAATTCTTGTGCGGTATCTTGGTAGTTTCAAGGAGATGTTCAAATTGTCTAGTACAAATATCAACTTGGTCATATACTAAAAGCCGAGCAGTCTCATTGAAAAACATGGTGATAACGCGTTGCTTTAAAATGTGGGGCGACGTTTGCCTACCGCAAACACAATTAGTAGCCGGGCGTAGAGCAGCTACTCTGCTAAGCCCGTAGTAGTTTTCCCCATTGATATTTCGCGGACCACGACACTACAATGTTTTTCACAGATTGCTAAATGAACGTGAAACTGCTCGTATCCGATGTGCAGCAACAGCGGCGGCGAGCGTTCACCAGCAGCAGCGGCGGCGGCGAGCGCTCACCAGCAACAGCGGCGGCGGCGGCAAACATTACCACTAGCAGCAGCGGCAGCGAGCACCAAATATAACAACTACTCGAAGCTGGGGGCCCTTCTGATAGATTCTGCCTCGCCAATCTATCGACAGCACATGTTAGTACTTTTTCCCGTGCGGGCTTCCCGCTCTTGGGGTCATAAAGCCCTTACGCCCTGGGGTTCGTAACACTACGCCCGGCTGCCGGCCGAGACGCAAGCGCGCTTTCTGCCCGACGCCGTGTGCGGTGAGTTGGGTATGGCTCCCTTAAGACAGGTCCGACAGCCCTTGCTACGGTGCTTACAAGTCTTCTACCGCTGCCCGGCAGAGCGGGCAAAAACCGGGGTAATAGCAATGCCAGCAGCGATAGCGGCAGTGTTAACAGTCCCTAGTCATAACGGAGTATCCGTGTTGATCCTGGCGGTCGCAAAGGCTAAGCTTTCAGTGAAACAGCAACTTCGCTCCAGTCATCGGATACAGAATACCCCTGAGAGGTGCGGCATGTAGCCTGTAAGTGGGGGCCAACGCTAGCCCGCATCTCCCACCGTCATCTACCCTTGTAGCGACGTGCCGCCCACCAAATAGAATTTCGAACAGGAGATGTATCGCCATTGAAGCCCCCCACCATCGCTACTGATAGGAGGCGGCACAGCACGCCATCCGCATAGCGCGCACCCCAAAGGAGTACTACCCCCGCGCAAGGAGGTCAAGTTGGGACAAGATAGTCACGGCTTCGGGACTACGAATCCCGAGAGCAAAGCCGCGTGGGGGCCAATCTACCCAGCGTCGGGATGAGTGCTCTACCTAGAAGTTTACCGCATTCGCAACACTTAGGTCACTCCATGGGGATAACTTAAATCAAGACTAATACTGCCCATGTTTGCCTAGGGATAAGTACGTTAGATTTATGGACCGTTTGGCTTCTCGAGAGCCTTATCGCTGCTGTTGAATTACTAAGAAAAAGTTGCGTTAGCTTGCGGCGTAGTAAATCGCCCCCACGATGCGCGGCACGTAGGAGCCAGGGTCAACGATCTTTAGGTAGTAGTACCGACCGCAAGGTATATGAACATAAATTAAGGAGGTTCCCAGCCACGGGGTTGGCGTTCTACTTGGCCACCGACCATTTGCTACTTGCTCCCCTCAGACGATACTGCTATGATGACGACCTCTCCACACCCACTCCAGTCCATTGTTCGAGCCATTGAAGCGATAGACGGACGCAATAAACGCAGATGTTTCGCTATCGTTGACAACCTCAGCCATCGTTGCAGTGCATCCTACGTGCCGGGAGTCAAGGAGTTTGACGACGTTCTCAAAAAAGTTCACAGCTCGGGGCTACCCTTCGACAAAGTGGTCGCTAGAAAGCTCACTAATATCCTCCTCTGCAAGAAGC
This sequence comes from Diplodia corticola, assembly GCF_001883845.1. Taxonomy (NCBI): domain Eukaryota; kingdom Fungi; phylum Ascomycota; class Dothideomycetes; order Botryosphaeriales; family Botryosphaeriaceae; genus Diplodia; species Diplodia corticola. Next base: position 35,815 of record NW_017971555.1, on the reverse strand, counting down.
ATCGAAAGCAAGAAGAACACGCGGAGCCCCTGTTCGAGGCGCTTCGAACCGAGGATGTTCTGATTCCGAAAACGGGATATATGACGGAGACTCACCGCGAGCAGGGCTTCTTCCTCTACCAGCCGCATGATCGACCGGTGCAGTGGCAGAGGTCGAAGAGTGCCGAGCCCCGACTGGAGCAACAACCATCGCTGCCGCCTCACCCGGGGCTGATGCATTTCTCTAGTGCAATTAGGCAGCTACTGGACAGGGAGCAGCGCTCATTCCCGTGCATCGCTCATTATAGGAAGAATGAGCGATGTGAATATGATGTAGCCCAGAAGAAGATAAAGGCCGCTCGAATAATTGTCCACCGCGCTTTCAGGGGTGTATGCGGAGAAAGACATAGAAGTGATGATAGAAGAGCCGGAAATGGAAGAGACGGACAGTCGGAAGATAACAATGAGCAAGGGAAAGGCTCACTCCGTCTCAGCCAGATTCAACCGCTCATCTGTCTTCTTCTCTGCAAGGAACACTCACATTGGTTCTGGATGGAATACTACACCAATCTCTGGAAAGGACACATCTCTCATATACTCTCCGAGATTGACGAAGACTCGGAACAGTCGGCAAGCCCCAGCGAGCCCCAGTCTCCCGTGACTACTGTGGAATCACCGGATGAGGGAGACCGCATCACGGAGCATGAAAGCGTCACCACGGGAAACACCATCTTCAACGTTGAAACCCTGATACAGACGAACTATTACTTCATGTCAACACCACCCTCGAGCTCCCAACACCAACGCATAGGCGAAGCGTCCAACACCAACTCGAACCCTTCAGCAGGAGACCGTCCCGTCACACCCAGCCAAGTCGAGCGCCATGTGCAGCATGTATCACGCACGGCCCCTCCGGGAACCAGGCGACATAATCCCCCGCCATCCAGAGGGCAGAGATTCGGCGCCCACAAGCTCTCTGCCGCCGAGCGCCCCCGCATCCAAGCGAGCCGCTCAGCGCCAAGCAGCGCGCCGACCCGCATGCCGGCCGCGACAGTCCCACGCGCGCCGCCGTCACCGACTTCTCCGTCCCCAAGCCAGGCGGCTGCAGCGCGGGGCCTTTCCCGACCAAAGGCGAGCCGCGCGGCCGAGAAATCGAGCGACCAAGCGGCGGCGATGATGATGGAGAATGAGGAGGAGGTTCAGGAGGCCATGGGCCGCCTTGCCATCACCAGCGACGACGATGACGACGACGACGACGACGACGACGACGACGACGACGACGCTACGCCACCGGACGGCTGCGAGTTCCACGTCAAGGATGCTGGCCTGAAGAGCCCGTTCGACGTGCTGGCTCGGCGCTCCGTCGACAAGCTTGAAAAGAGCCTGCGCGAGAAGATGGGCACAATGCTGAGCGAGAAGGACGGTGTCAGCCACATCTACATCTTTCAGTCGACCGAGCTCCCCAACCTCGTCAAAATCGGGCGGGCGGACAACCCGGAGACACGCCTCTCGGACATACGGGGTGCGTGTAAGTTACCGAGCCTGCAGAAACGATACGTCGAGGAGTACGTGCCGTGGGCCAAGCGCGTGGAAAAGCTGGTCCTGGCCCACCTGGATGAGCTCAAAGAACTTTGGACGTGTAAAAATGGACATTCCGGACATCGGGAGTGGTTTCGGTGCAGTCCTGAATTTGCGCAGAAGGTTATTCAGGCTTGGGCAGGATGGATCAGGCGGCAGCCGTACGCGCATCGACTTCTGCAGAGCCCTTGGCCCGAGAAGATAGAATGCTTGCGGGGAAATGCAGAGCTGAAAGAGGAAGAGACGTTCAAAGAAGTTTTCAGGCGACATCGGCAGTGGATGCAGCAGCCTTAGAGTTCATCGCTGTAAGAGGAGGAGGCGCGAGAGTACAAATGAGTGGGCGCAGCGTTGAACAAAATGGCTATTTTTTTTCTTGTGGATTGTAAACAAGTCTGTTCTACAGTATTATTTTCCTATAGCGAATCCTATCATGAGGTTTTTCCTGAGCTGTGCAGCCGCTTATTTGCGCTCAAACAGAGAGCCTGACCTGCCCGTTGGATGTTGGAACAACTCGCGAAGTTAGTCACAGGTGGCTATAGGGTCTTATGGAGGATTCAAGAAAGGCAGACAGCCCCGATTCCCTACGAGCGAATAGAAGAAACGCTTCAAGGTTTGTTTCTAAAGAGCGTGGTCCAATATGGAAACTCCATCAGCTTTGAAAGCTGCATACAGCCGCTCCACAATGAGAACTTCACCATCAAAGCCCACGCCACGGCTCCCACTGGCTTCAAACCGTCGAAGTGTTGTTCTACTTTTCATAATAGGTCCACACCTAAGGCCGACCAGCTTCGTCTAACATATTGACGGCTTCATCTCCAGCGCTCGGGTAGCCAGGGATCAGGTAGTCAACGTCGCATACATAGCTATATTTTCTTTTGAGCCACTTCGGCGCTGCAGAAGCGTTCGCGGATGGATGAGCCCCCATATGCCTCCAAAGCATTTATCCCAGCACCAGTCATCCCATGTATCTCTGTAGTCGCTGCACTACCTTTCTGGCGGTGAGGGTGGGGGTGGCGTTGAGTCCGTCATGCAATGCTACTTGCACCAATTAGTGGGCTCGCCCTGGTTCATCGAGGCTTTTTTTGTTCTTTCTATAACCTTCCTCTCTCTTAATCCCGAGCTATTTGTCTTCCCACCGAGCCACATCTACTAGAACTAGTCGAGTGCCAGCGGTCTACTGCCTTAACACCGCTTTTCTAATCTTCCTTTATCTAGATGAGCGTGCCCACTGATTTAATCCTATTATATTAAATAGCGGTGCCTGTCCCTAGAAATATAGTACTCCCACCGCCCACGATAGTGCATGCACCTCCAGTCAAGCCACATTTGCGAAAGAGAGCCGGGGCATAAATGGCATGGCCGAATATGGGAGTGTAATGTGAGGCAGGCTCTCAGCGCCAAATATAGCTTGAAAGGGTTCTAGCGATTATATAAATGTCTTATATCAGAGATTCCATTACAGAACGATATATAGTATCCTTCGGTCTCTACTGTACATTTGTCGAGAAAGATGGAGGAGGGGACTTGAGAAACAAGTACTTATATAACAAAGAAGAGATGCTTATAGTCAATCAATTCGTCCCTGTAGATCTGGATCGCCATCTATAGAGGACTATATCGTTTGTTACCTGCGTCCGTGAAGGCTTCATCGTCGTAGAAGCTTAACAGCCGCTTGAAGCTCGAAATTGGCTTTGTCAAACTTGGGAGCAATGAGGATTGACGGGAGACATGATGGACTCTTTTTCAAGTCTTGTTTGAAAATCCTTCGGAGCGCTTTGTCTTTCTTACCTACTTGCTTGACACCCATAGAATGAGGTGTCTCTCTGAGTCATCATAGACATTAAGGAGGCCAAGGACGAGTGCCTCGAGACATCGCGGCGGCCACGACAGACGCCTGCGAGCGGCTGCAGGCCGTGTGCGACGAAGTCCGCGCTTTGACGCCCGAGGAGAGTCCTGCGCGACGGGTCGCCGCCGCCCCGCTCAGGCCCAGGTTGCCCCCAGAATCCAGCAGCCAGGGCAGCAGCTCGATCAGATACAAAGGGCACTTGAGACGACCGGAATGACGGCAGGTGGACGGAGGAGGAGCCGCCGAGCCCGTGTTGGTCGGGGCGCAGTCGCAGCCAGCCGGGCATGACCGCGGCGAGCAGCAGCAGCAGCAGCATCCCGGCGCCCAGACGGTGCGCAAAGCGACGACCACTGAGAACGATGATATGATCGATGAAGACGATATGACCGACGAAGAAGATAACGCGACTGATGAAGATGACCACAAGAATAATGAAGAACACGGCATGATTGATGACGACGACACGACTGATAGGCGAGACGACGCCACGGCAGGACACCATGACACCAGTCCAACCGCACCCGGGGATGATGAGCCAGGACGGCAAGACGAGAGAAACCGGACACACGAGCCGATTCAACACGACAGCATCAACGCCGCTGGCAGAATGGAATACAAGACCGCAGCTGCACCACCACCGTCCTCCAGATCATCTACACACCCATAGGGAGATGACGACACGGGTAATCAGATGGAATCTGATTGCACACTAACCCAGGAGGACAGCGACAACAGCGGTCTAGTGGCGGCTTATCGCAGAGAGCTCCACGCTACTACGGCTTTGGCATCCGGGCCTCGGGCGACAACGAAGCCGGCAGGGATGTTGTTGTGAACCTCAAACTGGGAAAACTATTGGTGGTGATCGTAGATGGATTCGTACACTCTTGCAGGACAGAGATGTATGCGCCACAGTAAGCAGTAGCCGGAAACGGATTAGCGTGAAGTTCAGCTGAAAAGGACTCCATTATTTCTGCCTTCCATTTAACCCCAAGCCCCTCGATTTCACCCGAAAGCTAGTGCTTCATCTCATGATGACTTTCGAAAGCCACAGCAACCAAGTCGCCCGGCGTAAATCCGAAACTTCGATCACACAACGCGCTTCTCAAAAATCATGCCCTTCGCATGAAGATTCCGAGTACAGTGCACTTGTTCAGCATGGCGGAGGCATCCCGCTCGAAATCGCGCCAGGATGCCGGATTCCACATAGTGACGAACTCAGGTATTCTTTAGCATGGCACAACGCAATCTGAAATAACCTTAGTGCGTAACAAACTAATACGTGGCGACAGGTCAACAAGCTCTGAAGAGTCCAGTGCCTCTAGTCGTCCCGGCCGCCGAGGCTGGAGTATCCAGCTCTCGGTTTTCCTGCGACATATCCAAATGCTTTGCTTGATGGCCATTGGCGGCTCGAGAAAAACGGTGGAAGTCCAAAAAGTCGCCATTCGCCGAGGGATGCTGCCCGCTCTTTCGTCTTTGAGCATCCACCTCCTCCCACTGGTTGCAACGTCCACAATCGTCTTCCTGAATACTGGAACCAAATACGTCGGAATCCACGTTTCAACAACATGGCTACAGTTCCTGGCTAAGTTTGTCGAGTTACTTGCTCAGGCCTCGATCAGCGGACCTGTTTATATGTACCTCCGCCATGAACTGACATGGTCCGATGGCCTTCCTTTCGGTGCCATATTCTCTGGTCTAGCATTCAGGAATATAAGCTATCTCTGGTCTTTGGAGTTTCTCGGATCTATCTCTTCCACCTCATTCAGACGCCAAGGGAAAATAATCTTTGTGATTTTCACAATATTCAACATCCTTTTGGCTAGTGCTATTGGACCATCGATCGCTGTCGGCCTCATACCACGAACGCGAGATTTCACAGTAATAGAGCAGAAAATCTGGTTTGGCGTGCCCGAAGGCTCCAACGCACTATTTCCGTCCACACTCAGCCACGAATTGGTTGCGCCTGAATGTTCTTCCATGATTGATACCCGGAATGTAAACTATTCATGCCCGTCCACCGGATGGGAGTATCTGAAAGGCTTTGGCTATTTTGAAGATAGCTTTGCATCTCGATCGGGTGCTACCAGCCTCGAAATCAAAGCGGTCTCGTTTGAGAATGGTGACCGTAAGGCAAAGCTCTCCTCCAATACGCTCGAAGATTGGATTTCCAAGCACAGCAACTCAAGTAAGGCCTACACGGCCACATCATTACAGATGTTTCTGCTAAGCTCCGTTGTGTCTGTGTGGTCTGGTGCGCAATTGGTAGTTCGGGATGTATTACGGTTGGGCATGACCCAAGCAGCCACGGAAGTTCGCGGGAAACAGCCAATTTCTTATGTCGAGTGTTCACAGAGTCTGGACATGGCTTCCGGACCAAATGGATCTCAACCACTTCTCCCAAGCAATGTTTCCAGGAGTTCAACCTGGAGCATAGAGTGGATCGAACTTGACACCGATCTCACCGGGCTTTCCATCGGAGCCTTCGTGCTTCCACCTTTTCAAGCAGCGGAAGCTATCCAATTTTGCGCTGTGATTGCTGGATGGGCAGAGAGCTCGACTTTCCAAAGGGCCAGCGATGGGTTTGATGTCGCCATAACTCAGTCGAAAGACATATCCTGGAATGGCCATGCAGCAAAGATCACCAAGGACTGGGCACAGCTTCTTACACCCACTTTCATCGATACCAACATATCAGTATTCGACTCGGTGATGCATACACTCGGGCTTTCGGCTGATGGAGATCTATATACATCGACGATTGGGATTTTAGTCGTGAGTGGAATGATGAATGCTGGTTATGACAGCGGAACCCATTGGTCTACCCTTCTTGAATACGGACGCCACAATTCAGAATTTCCGCCGGGCCCTTTCCCTTTTGTTCTTCCACCAGATGGCTCTCTGTTTGCTGTCCCAGACTCTCAGACCAAGGGAAAGTTTGCTGCTACCTACAAGTTCTTCGTGAACGGCCCGCTATACTCTACACAGGGTCTAGCAGTAAAGCTGTCACTCGCAGTTCTGATTGCTTACATCGTATATATTTCTACTTTCATTATCTACGTCATCGGTTTCTCTAGAATATCTTCTTCCGCTTGGGACTCTATTTCCGAACTGACAGCCCTTGCTTTACTTTCAAAGCCAACAGAGAAGCTCCAAAACACTAGCGCCGGGATTGAGACAATGGAACTGTTTAAGGAAGTTGTTAAAGTCTATGCCGTAGGCTGGAATCATCTGGAAATGGTGTTCATAGAAGATCAAGAGAAGCGTGCTACAGACACTGTAAGGGCGAATAAGGAGTATTAATCCAGGACAGACGCAAGCTTTATAATCTTCTTTTTTATAGTAAGAACTCTAATTGTGTTTAGAAGCTTCACCGCCATGCCCCCAACTCCCTTCTTAAGCTTGTGCATACCTGCTGCCCCTCGCGCCTCGAGTCGTTAGTAAGCAGCAGAGTTGTGATGAGGAGAGCAAAGGCGGAGAGGGCTGGTACAGAAGGAGGGCCAATGTTGAGTTCATTTTCAGCCATGTCCCAGAACAGCGCAGACTCTAAGGGTGGAGAATATAGCACCCGTTGCCGTGCGCTTTTTTTTTTGGACCCAACTTTGTCCTGGTAATGGTTGATGTTTTTAGAACCGGGTCGTGCCTTCGTAGAAGCGGTTGGAATCATCTCAGAGTGGGCGAATATTTGTTCCCCGTGAAGGTCTCTCTCACCCTGCTTATTGCATGCATGTCAATGGTCTGATCTCCTCAGCGACTTGAAGCCTTGTCAAAAAATGAACGTTGTTACCGCTTTAGTCTTTAGCAGCATCTCCCGATTAATTGTGTACTCGCTACTACAACTTCTGTACCCACCAAAGGGATGTGCGACTTGACAACGCATGCACCAGTTCTGGCGCCTTTCCGGGTAGAGCTAGCATGCTTTAGGCTGGGTGCTGCGAAGCAAAAAGGAACCAGGACCACGACCATCAACACACCTTTACTTGTCGACATGGCCCGCAGTTAGGGCTATTCCTATCCCTCTGAGCCCTGCAAACTTCCACAAATCCTCAACGAAAAAGCTTTAGTTACGATTCCGGAGGGATAACAGGATCAAAGAGGGCATTACACAAGGCTTGCACCATACGCGATGCCGCAAGCGATGTCGGCGGTATCGTGTAGCATTGCTGACGAGCATTTTCGGTCGGAGCTGCACTGATCGTTCCAGCCACGGCTGGCTGATACTTTCCGCCATCCAGGGTCCCGCAGCAGCGAAAACCAGGCGACGGCTACGTAGCCAACCTTGTCTGCTTCCTGCGAGTAAAACCTTCGGCTCCTATCAGGAACCTGAGCCTTGGAGAACCGACACGCCTGCCACGACCGATTCTGGATTCGTCGAACCGGCACCACTCAACGAAAACATAGAACCGCCGAACACGTCCTCAACATACACGACTGGATTCGGACACCAGGTGGACGTAACGGAAGCAACGGTTCAATCCGAGCTGGACCGACTCACTACTCAGCAAGCCGGTACGAATACGGCAAAGGCACTAGCAACGGACCATGCAAGTAGTCTTTATCCGAAGTGGCTAGAGCACGCTACGCTATCTAATTATTCTTATCAATTAAAACAACCTTTTGGCCCACCGAAAACGCCTCGGACTTCAAACATATCAACAAAAACATTAACAATAAGACATACAACAAAGAACCGTACGTCCAGAAAAGTAAACCTCGGAAAAAAAAAAGAAACGAGAGCCGAAAAGACAATCAGTATTTGAACTTAATCGCTATAAGCCAGTTAGCTAAAAACCCCTTACTTTGATTATGATTGTAACAACTTACGAGGGTGCTTCGGAGGCTCGCCGCCCCCCTTCCCCTCCTTACCACTACCACCACCACCAGCACCCTGCTTCCCTGATGGGGCGGGCTTCTTGGCGGCACGGCGGGAGCGTAATTCGCCCTCCGGGCGAGACAGGCTCGCGCCGCTCGACGAGCTTTCGCCGCTGCCTTCGCGGCGGGAGGCGGAGGCGGGGGCAGGGCCGGGGGCTGCGGCGGCGGAGGCGGCAGACGGCGAGGGCGGAGGAGTGGCGGCGGGCTTCGCCGCAGACGGCGAGGGCGGAGGAGTGGCGGCGGTGGCGGAGTCGGCGGAGGATGATGGTTGTGGTGGTGGTGGTGGTGGTGGTGCATCCCACTTGTGTTGGTGGTGGTGGTGCTGATGATGGATTTGGGGCCGGGGGTTGGCCCGCAGGCCCGCGACCTCTTGTTCCAGCGTGCTGATGCGGGCACGCAGCGCCTCGATCTCGGCTACATTTGGTAGCCGGTTCTCAACCGCATTCGCGGCGGTCTCAATCCTCCCCAGGATCTTCCTTCGCCCTGGCTCCCCGGAACCACTCCCAGAACGTGGCGCACGCCGTGATAATGGCCGATAGGCCTCCCATGATTGTGGCGATGATTGCCGCATTCACTGTTGTTGTTGTTGTGGTGGTGGTGGTGGTGCGACCCACTGGTGGTGGTGGTGGTCATCGTGTTGGACCGGGGGTACCGGGAGGTGGAGGAGGAGGAGAAGTGGCGCCGGGAGCTCCGGCGTACGGAGGAGGAGGAGAAAGAGGAGAAGGAGAAGAAGGAGGAGGAGGCGGAGAGGCGGAGGAGGCGGAGAGGTAGCGGAGGAGGAGGAGGAGAAGGAGGAGGGGGAGGAGGAGGAGAGATGGCGGGGGGGCTGGACGGACCAGACGGGCGGGGCGTAGCGGCGTTGGTGGAGGGAGGATGACGGTGGTGGCACGTCGTAGGCGGAGGAAGTGCCCCAGTGGTGATGGTGCTCATGGCGTTGGGCCGGGGAGAGGAGCGGCGTCTGTGGAGGGAGGAGAGGGGGGAGGTGGTGGTGGTTGTGGTGGGTTGAAGGAGGCGGGGCCAGAGCGTCAGAGCCCCAGTGGTGATGATGTCCATGGCGGATGAGCGGGGGTTCTGGTGGGCAGGCCGGCGACCTTCTCCTCGAGTCTCTCGTCCACTCGGGGCAGGATGATGCCCATGTTCTTCTCCATGGCTTTGTAGACCGTCTTGACCACCGTCGCGCAGGTGACGTGGCAGTCGCTCCTGTCCGACTTGGATGTGTCCCACAAGGTAAGCACCAGGCGGTTGATGCCGTAGATGTAAACCGGCTGCGTTTCGCGTGGGGTGGGCCGGTCGTGGGGTGGTGTGCGAGGGTGAGGCAGCATGGGGAGGGAGTGACGAGGGAGAGTGTTTTGGCGTGGAGACGGAGGAGCGTGGGACGTCGGAGTCAATGATGGATGTGTTGGGACTTGGCCGGCGAAAATGGTTGCCGGGTGGGTTGCGCCTTCCCGAATCATGCCAGTGACCCAACAACAACCGGACGCCGGCACCAGCGTCCACCGGCTCGCGTAGGTTCGACGTGGAAGGCGCTCGGTTCGATCCGCTCTTGAGGGTGGGTACCTGGTTGTGCACATTGGGGTGGGAGGTGTTGTCGTCGTGCATGTATGTCTTGGGCCGCTGCCGGCGGCGTCGGGCTTAACGCTAACAGGCAAGTCGATCGTCTGCGACGGCAGCGGGTCTGCATCGCGGGCGCGCCCATGATAACTCAGCGTTCGCGTCGCTGCCGCCAAGGCCAGAGGATGAGAAAAGAGCGACGCGAACCGTGGCCGTCTAGTCTGCCAGCAGCCATGGTTCGCCCGGCGCAGACGTATATATATCAAGAAGCCCGTTGCTCGCCTACCCGAAATCCATAAACATGGACGATGAGGACAAGTGGGCTTTTGGCTACATTATCCTTGTATGCGATGTGTTCTCCATTGTGATGTTCCAAGTGATCCTTAACGAACCGGATCTGCACGACCTTCCGCTCGCATTTTGGGCTTTCCTGGTGCTGATTCTCCCCGTGCCGTGTCTAGTCGGCACGCTCGCGGCCGCCTGGTGGTGCTTCTCGCCGTACGCACCGTGTCTGGTCGCGACACTCACGAGGGCCTGGTTCGCCATGGGACACTTTCAGGACCTGATGCGGAAACTGCGTGGGTGCCGGGTGGCTCCCGCTCCAAAGTCTCGCCACCTCCCCGACGAGCTGGTGCTCGCCATTGTCGCATACCTCCCCGCCGCCGACGCACTCGCCTTGCGCGCCACCTGCCGCCACTTCCGCCGCATGTACTATCCGCACGCCGCCACCTTGGACGACCGCGCCGACCTCGCCAGCCGCTGCCGCCGCGACCATTTCGCCCGCACGTGTCTGGCCGAACTCGACGGCGCGCTCAAACATGGCCTCCTCGTTTGCTCCTACTGCCGTGCCACGCACCCGCGCAGCCTCTTCAGCCCCCTCGAGCAGACCCGCGCGCTCCAGTGGCGCCGCTGCCTGGGCGCCACCACCGCCCTCGCCCTGTGCCCGCACCGCCAGCTCCGCCACGAGGACCTGGCAGCCCTCGGCGACGACGGCATAAGGAAGATTGAGGGCGCCGACAAGATGCTACGGTGCGACCGCTGCGACGCCGAGGTCTACAAGTACGCCCTGCGGCCCCTGGTGTCCAAACGAGCCGTCTTCGAGCGCACCTACTTCCGCATGCAGGTCCCGCGCTACCGCAGCATCCCGCACCCCACCCTGGCCGCCGCCATCGCCGCTGCCGTGCCCACCCTCCAACATCTGCCCGTCTGCGCCCATCTGGATGCCGAGCGGCTGGCGTGCCGCCTCCCCGAACCCTGGCTGCACCTGCCGCAGTTCGGGCCGCGCACCACCAAGTACTTTTATTGCAACAAGCTCGGTTGCCGCACGTTTTTCTTGCTGGTGTGCGAAGAATCAGAAAGTTACGGTGCCTTCGTCATCGCCCTGAAGTCGAACCGGACCTTGCATTTCACGACAGAGACCGGCGCTGTGCACGACGACTGGATGGAGGCTTGCACCGGCGTGGTGCGTGCGTCGCGGTAGCTGCTATGTACTACTCTGGTGTCAGCCCTTACTGGAATGGAATCGGTTGTAAACGTGCGAAGGGGTAGACCGGGGGCATTGCACGCTGGGGAGAGAGAGAATCCAAAGGGAGGAGTCGTATGGTCGGGATGGGTGGAGTATAACGATGAAGTGGGCGTCGTAAGAGGGTGTTAAAAATCATTAAAAAATATCCGGACTTTCAATTCGCCTTTATAAACATGAACTGCCCATCCGCGTTCCTCTCCAACCTCGCATTCATCTCCTTTGCCACCTCGTACAAACTCTGTGCCGTCTCCCTCCGAATCTTTGCCCCTTCGGTCTTCGCCACGACTAGTTCATCCTTCGTCCATCCCTCCAGAGAGTGGAACAATAGGGCCAGAGGGCTCGACTCCGCTAACATTGACCACGTAGACTTAAACACGTGTAATCAGTCTCTTTCCACTCACGCCCCCTTCGAGAGACTTGTCCAGAATCTTCTGGATCCCCTCGACGCCACCTGGCACCTCGACGTTTCGAGTGGGTACGATGGCGCCGCTGCCCAGTCCCTCGGGGATATACACATGATATGTCCATTCCAACAGCTCTTTCTGCTCCTCCTTGTCCAGCACCTGCGGCCAGGAATCGTACACGCGCTTCACACTCTCCGGCCTTGCGTACGCAGTGGCATCTCCGAACTCGGGCAGCGTGGTGAAGATGGTGCCCCCGCCCGTCTCAGCGAGGACCTTGCCGAGGATGGCGGTTGGCTGTGGGGTACCGATGGCATCGAACACAGCGTCAAAGGGACCGAGCGCCTTGAGCTCTGAGACGATCTTCTCGGCAGACTGCCTGTGGTCGACGATGCTGGTCGCGCCCAGGGAAGTAACAAATTCCTTGTTCTGAGACGAAGAGGTGGTGATGACATCGTAGCCGAGGTCGGAGGCGTACTTGATTGCATAGCCACCAACGCTCGAGCTGCCTCCGTAGACCAGCAGTTTTTTGCCCTTTGACGCGGCCTTCTTTCCGTCGGGGCTGGGCCGCTGAGGACCGAAAATGGCATGCATGACGCCGACAATGGTGACGAGATTGGCCGGGACCGAGGAGGCGTCCTCAAGCGACACATTGTGGGGGATATTCGATGTATACCGTGGGAAGGCAATGTAGTACTCTTGGAAATGGCGGGTCCGGGGATCCGTGGTGCCGAGGGGCGCCAGCACTACGACCCGGTCGCCTGGCTTCACGTAGCTGACGTTGGAGCCAACCGAATCGACTGTGCCGGCAGAAGAAAATCCGAGGATGGCTGGAACGGGATAAGGGACGGGAGCATATCTACCAACGTTAATCCACTTGTTCATCCAGCAGTGTGCCATCCCCACTTACTTCTGCATCTTGGCCTCGAGGGGATTGAAGCTGATGACTCCATTCTTCACGAGAATCTCATCCGGGCCAGGAGTATACTTTTCCACTGTCTTGATGACCACAGGGGAGCCGATCTGCTCAACCACTGCTGCCTTGTTGGACATGGTGATGCGTTTTGAGTGAAAGATTGTGCTATTCGTTGCTGGAATATCCACAAGGACGAGCTGTTGTGAACAATAGTCGAATTCATCCGCGCTACACCCTATCTTTAAACAATCTGCAGACGAGAAAGACGGCATAATGATTGTTCCGTCTGGTCGCGACTGGATGATGGCATGCATCGGCACTCGGAAGTGCGAGAGGCCGAGAGTAAGACGCCAAGAGTAAGACGGACGAGCGGTCTTTAAGTCCGCATGTAGCTTACATAAACTTTTAAGATCGACTTTCGCTGAGAAATAAAGCACTCCCGAGGTGTCAGCCAATTACATTCCTCCCCATGCTCTCGTGGTTCGTCCGGAACGCTCGGGCTGGGTGTTGCGGAAAAGCGCCCCCATAAACATACCCTTCCTCTACGCTTCTCAAGCACACCCCGACGCTCTTAAAACACACTTCAAGCATGCATCACACCATATCAACCCTGGCAACATGCCAAGTACCCGCCCGGTTGCCCGGATCGATGGAACAGACTTTGGAGCCGAGGGCTTCGACCAGTACAACACAGGAACGAGAGAGGTCGGCAACGGAAGGCCCAGGTCGAAGGGTTGCACGAGTATGCAGTGCCATACATATCGACAGTCATTTATTGAGGAAAGCAATAATCATTGCTGGTTAAGCTGTGGTGCCACCAACCGGGTTCGAAGGAGGGGCGCTGTGAAATAAGCGTGCTTACCCCACCTTTTCCTGTTCTGGCAAGTAATGGACCCCAACCGTGCCCCTTGAGACCGATCGACAAAGATCATGCTGAGTACTTGGGCGGCATTTCCTGTTTTCTGTTTGTGTATATTGTATGCCTACCCGTGATTCCTCCGACATCCAGATGGTCCAGTTCTATGGCCATCAAATCTCTACCTTTTCTTATCCTTGCCAATCTTCGAGAACCTCTCCCGCCATTTCGCCACCTTGACGCTCTTTGGCACCGTCCAGGGATCACGATTCAGCTTCTCCACATCCGCCACCACGTCCTCGGCCAACTGCACCGCGCCTTCCCCAAACTTCAGCTCTTCGTTTCTCGCCAACTCCGTCAGCAGCCCCCTCGTCCTCACCACGGACGCGAACGGATCGCGCCAGAACCGCACCCCTTCAAATCTCTGCCCGGGCCTGAAGAAAAAGTCGGCATCGTCCCACACCTCGGCGTCCGATTCCGGGAAAGGCTGCATGGCGGCCTCGTGCACGCCCTCTAATGTGCACTAGGGTACCCCCGGCTCATATATGTACATGGAAACCCCATGATCTATGGGTCCACCATACTTAGTTTGTGGATTACACATATATTTCGTATAAAACGCGAAACGCCGTATGGTATTTCCAGGTCGGTATGGTATTATTATTATTGCAACGGCAACAGCATTTCGTTATATAATTTACCCATACTAGAGGGGTAATGCCGAGGTTTTATATAGACGTGCCATTATATTACGAAATTACGGTCGCAGATCGCTTCGCGGGGTACTAAAGAACCTTCGTACGCCCGGGGGAACGCTAGGTAGCTCGTTTAGATAGTCCTAATATAGTATATATATAGTGGGTTTAGTCGGGGGTTGCAGAAACCACCGTAGTATTAAGCGAATAGAAGGGTGGGTAATAAAGATTTATTATATTATTATAAGGCAAATACTACTAATATAAGAAGAGGTCCCCCGCCCTTATACGGCCGCCTTTCTAGAGGGCCGGCCCCTCTTCGGCTTCTTCGTAGAAATCTTACGATAAACAACCTTACGATAAATAATCTTATAATAAATAACACCCTCTTATTTATTATTAACCCTCTACGCTTCGTGACGCTATTAAACGATTACTAATAAATTATCACGCTTACGTTATAAGAGCGATTAAAACTATACCGTTACGTCCTCGAGCGCCGTGTGTTCTTCGAGCCTCTTCTTTACCGCCGCCTTCGCTTATTCGCTATAAGCCTTATTTATCGTACGATTCTACTTAGCAACCTTCTTCTAGCGCTTATTACGTAGCAGCTACTACGTCTCTTTAGCCTTACCGGACATCTTACGCTTCCGAAGTACGGGTGTTAGCGATAACGATCGTACGGGGGGTAGTAGTAACGGTAGTAGCGGCGGCCGCGGCGGTAGTATTATTAGCCCGTAGGCCTTATCGTAGGCCTTATCGTAGGCCTTATCGGTCGCGGGCGACTTATAGCGCGGAGAATCCTCTACTAAATCGGGCGTATTTTAGTGAGAGTTCTCTAAGGGCTCGGTATACTATAATCTACCTAGTTTCTTCGTGCGAGGCTTCGTTCGGCTGGCCTTATAACGGTATAACTATATTATAGCCTCGATTATAGCGATAGCTACCTAATTATCTTTAAAGCGACGTAGGAAGGCGACCTCCTAGCGCTTTATAAACTCTATAATAACGTCCTTCTATTATTAGCGGCGAAGATTACGCTATAGCCGTAGGTAAAGCCTTCCGTACTTATTAAGCTTATGCTATACGTATTAATTAATAGCACTACGGGCCTAACGCTTTAAAATAACGGTAGATCGCACTAGTTCGTAGACGTTATACTCGCGTACTATCTATAAGATATCGTTCTATATCGGTTTCTTCTTTCTAGGCCGGGGTATATCGTCGTTTAGTATAGTGTTAAGTTTATAGTAATAAACGCTTATACCGTAGTAATTCCGGTATTTAGTGTATATTTATATATAATATAGAATGCTTAGGGTAATATACTAAGAAATAATAATAATAATAATAATAATACGGAGGCCGCCGCCGCCGCCGCCGAGACCGCCGAAGCCCCCCCCCTAATACCTAAAAAATTTATTATACCCGTACTAATAGAAAATATCCGTTAGTAAGTTCGCCGCTTCTTCTTAATACTATTCTAAAGATATCTAGCCATCGTACTAAGCGTAGATATAACTAGGCCTTTATAGAATAATTTTAGAGCCCGCGATAGCGCTCCCCTACGGCCTAGAATCCCAACGAGGAATATTACGACGATAATAATACCGAATACGATAAAGAGCTACCGGCGCTAGATAATCTTAACACCCTAAACGTATCTAAATACGATTCTAATAGCGAAGATAATTATTATAATAATTTTAATATAAGTAACGATACGCCCTGCGGTATACCACTCGAAATTCTCTTTAAGAGTAACTCTCTAGTCCCTCTTCTTCTCGTTTACCATATAATCTACTAATAAATATAGAATAGATTAGATAACGCTTAAGAAGTTCTAACTTCTCCGCTACGTACGTAATATACCCCGGGGCGTATATAACGACCTCCGCCGATACTTACTAGTAGACATCCTTCTATCGCGAAGACACGTTCCCAAGTAGCTTAAAAAGCTTATAGGCATCTATCTAACCCTTATCGACTACTATAAAGACAGCTATATAGTCTTTATTAGACCGTTCGCCGCCGATAAGCGCTATAGATACTACTCTAAGAGCCGATATTACGCCGAGACTCTCTACCGCCGCCGTCCTCGCCGTATATATACGTATATACCTATTATACCTAGATTAAGGGTATAATACCGCTACGCGGAGCGTGCTAATATTATAAAGATATATTCTTAGCTTATATAAGACGTTTAGAGCGGTAGGGTACTACGGGGGTTATAAGATAATAATATAATTAAGCAGCCCTTAGATCTCGCCCTATAGCTATCTCTCGACGGTATACCGGTAGTTACCGATCGATATATCTACTCGAGCACCCTAGTAGCCGTTATAGTACTTAATCTACCTTCGTAGCTTCGCTATAAGCGTAGCAACACCCTCGTAAGTTTCATTATACCTAGGCTAAGAAAATATAAGAATCTAGATAGCTATCTATAGCCACTAATCGAGGAGCTACGAGAACTAAAGTCACCCTATAGTATTAAGATATAGGACGGTTTAATACACCGTTATTTCCGCTTAAGAGCTATTATATCTCTTATAACGGGTAACGGGCCTGCTATTACTAATATTATAGGCTTAAAGACACTCGGCAACGCTATTTCGCCGTATAGATACTATAAGATTAAGGCACGGCGGTATACGAATAACGGTTATTATTACCCCTATAGCGGCCTAGCCCTTAACCACCCTTAACGATCGTACCTAAGGAACGATATACGCGATACTATAATTCTCGGGCTAGAGAAGTAAAGAATCTTAGGTAAGAAATATACTATAGAAAAGGGCGTATTAATTTCGTATTAATTTCGCGATTTTACTAGCAAAATATTACGTAGACACGCGATATTCTTCTATAGGCATTAGGTTCGCTAATATATCCGTAGGTGTCGAACGAGAATTCTGCCTACTAAGGCTCTAAGCGATATACTTCCCACGAAGCTTCCCTATTAATACTATATATAATATACTCCTTAACCTTATTAAACTGCTTATAGGGCTTTAGACGAATACGAGAGGTAAGCCGAGCGATTAAGTAAACGCCCGTAATAATCCTTAGGCGGTTAGAACCTTTATATTATTATAAGGTGATTAATATAAGATATCTACTACCTATAAAGGCCTAAGAGCGACTCTCCCCCGATTATTAGTAAATATACTACTACGAGACGTTATTAAATACTATAAATACTTTAAAGCAGCTAAATAGAAAGCTTAGCTAACTACTTAGGGTCCTCCGTATCTCGCTAGACACCTATAGAAGCGACCTTATAAGTATCTATTACTATTAAGTAAGATATACGCCCTCTACTCCTAGAGAGACGTTTCTTAATACTAGATCGACGATATTAATACCAGCTACCGCGAGTTCGTACGCGAGCATAAGAGGATCTACTATAATAATAACGATAGGCGCCTACCGGTATATACCCTATAAGTTTACAGCCTCCTACACCTCGCTAAAGCTATTTATAATTATAGATTAGCTCGTTATTAGTAGTAGTTCCCGTTTAAACGTCTCTATAGTCTTACGAAGCGCCTCGCCCGCAATAAGGCGAAGTTAGATATAAGTATAACGAACGAGGTAATTATATAAGAGTAGATATATCTATTAGAGCTCTTTAAACCCCTAGTAGACGATAATAATAACGTATTATTATTATAGCTACGGCTATTAGGTAAACTACTATACGCGGCGATAACACCTCGTAAGAGGCGTATACTAGGGAAGGTACTATAATTCTTTATTACGGTTAGTAAAGATAAGGATACCTAGATAACCCGTTTCGCAGAGGAATATATTAGATTTAAGCGGTATCTTATCTTAGAGAATACCGTAGTATACGGCAGTATCTTATCGCAGCGCGATTACTTGGATAATCGTAATAATACCCGTATATATTATAATAGGAGGGTATTAGATAAGGATAAGTATACCCGTGTCTACTATTATTTAAGCATCCCTAACTGTGGCTACTACGCTTACATAGAAAACCTCCGGGATATATAAAGAAGCGATAATAAGAGAGGCTTACTAATTACTACGAGCGCTAATAGCGGCGGGCGGCGGAGGTTCTATTTAGTAAACGATATCGTATGCCCTATAGATATTATAACCTATACGAATGCACGCGGAGGATAGATATATATAGTAGTTAGCCTAATCGCGCGCTTATTATAGTAGCACGATCGTGGGGGGGGTATTAGGGGGGGTATCGGGGGTAGTGTTAGTGGTAATTATTAGGGCGGTAGGCGGCGGCGGCGGTGGCGGCGGGTCAGTTTAAAACACTATATAATATCGTAATATTTCCATTTAAAATACGAATATCACTATCGTCACCCCTGCCGTTTCCATATAATCTTATTGAGAAACCATTAAATACAGTGATTATGCCATTATAATAATAGATGACGCCATTATAACGCCCGGAAACGGCCACTGGGTACACCGCTATTAATAATGGCGCCACCATTAGCCGGGGGTACCCTAGTGGTGACGATGGCGGCGCGGTTCCCGGCATGCAGTTCTCTACTGAGGTCCTCGGCGGGGATGTTGTCGAGGGTCACGGTGCCGGCGGTCAGGGCGATGTTGTTGCCCTTGTGCCCGTCGTGGCGGACCAGCATGTGGTCCAGGTGGTACTCGCCGTCGGCGCCGTAGAGGTAGAAGGGCATGAAGCCGGATGGGTAGGCATCATCGCGGGATTTGGAGTCGAGGGGCCGGTCGAGGACGACGTGGGTGATGCGGACGGTCATTTCGGGGTGGAGGATGCCGCTGTTGAAACATCAGTGATTGTGCGTTAAGAGGGTGTGTATGTGTGGAGAGTTTCTCTTAGTTGGGGGACGTCTTACTGCGATCTGGTGGTCAAGTTGGCGGTGAACTGGGCGCGGCTGGTTCCGACGCCGGCGATGACGCTGGAAAGGTCGATCTTTTCTGCCGTCTTGAGGACCAGCGGGTCCTCAGTTGTGAACTTGCAATCGCGGTAGACTTGAAGGTCAGCATCATCCAGTTCGGCGGACACGATGAGCTGGCGGCGGTGACTGCCAATGTGAAACATGGTGCGGTAGGATAGGTAGATGCGTTTGTCGCCGTGGATCAAGAAGCTATGGAAGTCGGGCGCATCGCTGTTGCGTTTTCGGGAGACCTGTGTCGCGTCAGATCAAGTGCCGGGGGACATCTGTGGCTGTCTTACCTCGACTTCCTCTTTCACTATCTTGACAAACTCGTCCTCCACCGTTTTGAGGAAGCCGTTCGTAGTCGGGAAGGGGCTCATGACGACATTCCTGAGGACCATGACGGGCTGTTGAGTGGAGTCGTCCAGCTCCAGTCTCCGCTTGAAAGTCGCCGCGCACTTGCCGTAGAGCTCGTGCTCGAACTCGGTCGAGGTAAGGTAGAATGGAATTTTGCTGGGCTTGTCGTTCGGTGAATCGATGGACAGCCTCTTCACGACCCGTTCCATGAGGTAGTTTGCTTCTTCCACATCCTCGTTCGGCTTGCCCTTGGCATCATACCAGTTCAAGGCGAAGGCGTTGATGTTGAGGTCGGAGCCGAGTGAGCGGAGCAGCTTCATTGAGGCCTCGTCTTTGACTATGTCTTTGTTTTCTTTGTTGAGGATCTCGCTCCGAATCCTCTTCTTGTCCGCCTCGATGCTCCCTCCAGCCCCGGATTCGGAAGGGAGCTTGTTGAAGGGGACGCACATGAAGCCGAGCTCCTTATCAGGCGTGAGGGCAGCCCACAATGCCGAGAACTGTGTTCCCTGTTAGCAGTCACTCGTCTGGGATACTTTTTGCTTGAGCCTACCATCGACGACGTGAAGCAAACCTCTCTCATCAGGGCACCGTAGCCGTCTTCGTGGAGACCGATGCACTTGTTGGAGAGCCAGGTCGACACGGCAGACGCACCAGGTTTGCTTCAATAAACGTTAACCGCACAGCCAAGCTCGCATAATCGGGGCTCACATACCTTCCCTCGACACCATAGATGCCAATGCTCGTGACCGAGCCCCTCGATAGATACGGGCTAGTCCACGTGACGAGATGCCTCGAGCGTCCATCGCGGTACGCCAGAGCGCCAGCCGGGTAGGGAATGTATCCCGCCTTGTGCGGATCTACCGTGACCGAGTCACAAAATCGCAGGGCAGCAAGGTCACGCTGCGTTTCCACACGGAGGCTCAAGCCGGGAACGAAACCGTCAGTACCAGGCCCGCGACCAGACCGCACGACCGATATCTCGGACACGGCATCGGAATCCTCGCTGTAGTCCCCGTCGGACTCCTCCTCTTCCTGCTCGCTTGCTCCCTCAGCATCGTCAGCAGTCTTCTTATCCTTCTTCTTCTGCAGCCCGGCGGGCTTGTAGTCCTTCTTCGCTTTACGCAGCATCGTCGTGAAGTACCCGCCCCATGCGGCATCGGCGTGGACGAGGAACGACATGCCCTTCGCCTGGAACTTTTGGCGGAGTTCGAGGATCTTCTGGAGCGGATCGACCGCGCCCTCCTCGGTGGAGCCGATGACGGCAACAACGGCATAGACGGCGCGTCCGTCGAGCCGGTGGTCTTCCAGCTGCTTCTCCAAATCTGCGAGGTCGACGCGGGCCGAGTCGTCGACTTGAATGCCGATGATATTGCCGGAGCCGACGCCGGCGATGGCTGAAGATGGCGCGGGGATGGGTTAGCAAAGTGCGGTTGAAGGAGAGCGGGGGAAGAATTGGGATTACAAACCTCCGCCCTTCGGCCAGGAGTAGTGGCGTGAGGAGGACACCATGATGGTGGGTTGCTTCTTGATTGTGAAGTGCTCCACCAATGCATCCTTGCCGCATGTCTGGATGTTGTACTTGTCAAGCGCCTTTTGGAGGAATGTGGGTGAGATCTTGTATTGGCTTTGCAGTTGCTGCGGGATGTCGAGGATGGTCTTGGGCCGCAGGTTCAGCAACTCCCACTCGTCGAGTTTGCGGAACTCTTTCAGGACGTTCTGGCACGTTCGCACGCGAAAGTCCTCCGGGATGAAGGCGAGCGGCTGACCTTCTTCCATGGCCCATTTGAGCGAGAATGGGTAGAATTTAAGGTTCCGTGCTGTGTGATTTGGTACGGGTCAGACTTGTGATGGCATTGGCGAGATGAAGGGTCGAACTCACCAACCCAGATGGACTCAAGATTTGCAACTGTCCCGTCACAAGTGATGTGACCCCAGCCAGTCGGCTCGTGCTTCTTGGTCGAGTCGTTGTTGTAGCCGAACAGCTCGCACAGCTGCTCGCCCACCTCGACCTCGGCGATGGTGCTGATGGGACTGGCCTCAAGCGCGACATTGTTGGGGTTGTAGATCATGGTCATAAAGTAGCCAAGCAGTGACGGCATGGTCATGTCGGTGCACATGTGCGCCTGGTATCGCGGAGACCAGAACGGCACTGAGTGCTTCCCAAGCAGCTTCGCCGTGTTACGGACCGCTTTCTGGAACTTGGCCGACACCTGCCTGTACTCGGCCGACATCTTCGCGTCATCTGAGATGAAGTCCTTTCAGGGGCTGGTCAGTCACGCTACGTGGCGATTGGGCGACGAAGGGGTGGATTACCGGGTCTTCGTTTCGTCTGGCATATCTCAGTCTTGCCCGCTTTAGCTCGTCCAGGATGATGTCCACATTGCCCCGGAAATTGTCGAGGTTTTCGGCTTTCGGCCCAATAAAGTATGCACTGATGGCATTGTGCGTGCTGTTCTCGTCGGCCATGGTGTCTGTGGTGTGCTTTGGATGCACTACGCTGTCCACCGAGCTGATCTTATATGATATTCGCCTTTGAAAATTTGACTACACTGACCGGCCACTCCGAGACGATCAGCATACTAGCTCGGCTTAGAAGCTCGCAGCACCCGCATAGTCGATGTGATGACGCATTGACGATATTCGTGTGCCCTCACTAGAGCACGCCCGTGTCGGACTTGTGGTGTTTGCGCTGTGGCTGGTCTACGATTCGACCTCCGCGCGTCGATCCCAGCGGCAGACTAGTAGATTATTATGCCGTTCGCGGTTAGCGCTTGGTTCAGCTTGCGGGGCGTCGCCCGTATGATACGTGGCACTGCTACAAGGGAACGCGCCGAGTGCTTCCCGGAGCTCATTCCGGAGGTTGGATAGCCTCTGTCGGCGAAGTCCTGCTTTGACTCGAAAGGAAAAGATTTCACAGTTAACTGTTACTATGGTACACCACGGGACGGGCCGAGAGCGGCACGGAAACGCCAACGCCCGCTTCCAAGATCCATACCTCATACCTACCATATATTATTATTGAGACATATGATAGCACAGCCAGCATGTCCCGCTACACACATGTGCCGGGGTGACTGAAAGGCAATGGATGCGTGATGATGCAGCTATCATTGGTGGTGGCAAGTGGGGAGTACGTGAATCGTAGGAATTCCCCCACACTTACGCTAGTGAGAGCAATGTGTCGTTGAACCCTGACAAATCCTGGCCTTGAGACTCTCTTCACGGTGCGCGTCAGCTGTGGAGACGTAGCGTGGCTGGCATACATGAGCCATTCGACACCGATGTACGTCACACGAAGGTGTTACACATCCAATTCCAAAATCATGGAAAATGATCATCGGGCAAGATCTCGCATTCCAAATATTTAGCAGATCTGAGGTCCATGCACAGGTGGGACGAGTGATATGTCCATCTCCAGCGGTACATGTTCCGAGTTCCCATTGGCGCGCTAATAAAGGTAGGCTCAGCTAAGATCCACCTCGCCACCAGAGAGCTGTATCGGTGGCTGACTACTTGACAGCTGGAGGTGGGGGCGCGAATGGCGGAGCTGACTCGAGCCGTGTCGATCAAGAGCCGTGTTTCCCCACCGCCGACGTCAAGCCTCACGAAGCCAACGCCAGCCATATGCCGCTACTTGTTGTAACGCCGGACGCACGCCGCTGTTAAAGCGGCCTCATGCCCGCCGACAACTCCAAAATCCATTCCGCAACTCCCTGCCGCCCCTCTCGCCGCTCCTCCACCAGATGCATTTCCACGCGTTGGCCCGAACTTCATTATCAGCCCCAGCAGAACCTGCAGCACGAATTCACTTCAGACCTCAGCATCTCCTGCTGTTCTCTTTTTGCCTGCCTCCACAGCTTTTCATGCTGCTTCGGACGCGTTGTCAACATCTTGAGCCATCACTGCCTTTCTTTTATAGTTCGCTGGGTAAGACCAAAGTTGAGTGAAGTAAGGCGGCAATTGGCCAATCCTTTAAACCTGACGCGTCTTGCCGGAACCTATGCCCTCAACTACTCCTTGTGGTGAAATGTCTCCGTTGGTGTTCCTGCTTTGTTTGGTCGAGCTATCTGCATACGCAGTTCAGGATACTTTATTAAACCCGCTGCTACGTGGTGCTACTTATATGCATGATGAAGGAGAACAGGGATATCGGCAAGGGGTATCAAGGGAGGTGGGAGTCATGATATCAAGGTGTTAAGCACGGTTTTAATGAGCTGATGATGACGTCCATCGAACAACCATCATGTGCTTCATCGCTATCTGACAGCAAGTAATGGATATGACCCGATTTGCTTACGCGTTTTTACTTCTACTTACCCGGCGAGGTACCGGTGAATCGGTCATTGTGCAGTCCGATGACATCTAGATCCGCTAGTATGTCTTCATCGTGGAAGATGGGGTTGTGCTTACAGATGCGATAACGTTGAGCGGTAAGCATTTCTAAGGGGTGACATTCGCCCCACAATCAGAGGCGGAGCGTGTCGCCTACGGGATCTTAAGGTTGGCTGCAGGCAAATTATTGGCGCGTGTGTACCCCACGAGAAATGCCTTGCGGGGTAAATGGAAGGGGGGTCACGTACAGGAGTACCCCGCTCTGTGGAACGCGGAATGATAGAAGAATGGGCCACTGCCAGGGCCTACCTCACAGCGAAGTCTGACAGCTACCATACCATAGCGGGTTTCGTTGACTCGACATGGCCTCGATACAACGGCAGGTAAAGCCTTCTTTAGGCGCACCGGAGAAGTCAATCGGCGATCTTTTCAGGTTGGATGGGAGAACAGTCATCAGTAAATAAATTTGAGAGGTCCGTACACATGCAAGAAACGCTTACTGACTCATCTTAGTCTCCGGTGGAGGTGGTTCAGTCGGTCTGGAAGTTGCACGGTCCGTCCTTGAGAGCGGAGGCGATGTGGTGTGTCTGGATAGTCAAGCCGAACCTCTTCCAGAGCCCTGGGGTGTGTCCATACAGAGTTTCTCCTTCGAGACTGCTAATCACTGTCGTGATAGACAAAGTGCTCCAGGTCGCCGAGCAAAATGATACAAAGGCGTGGTACCACCGCTGCGACGTTAGCAGTGAAGAAGATCTCCGCCGGGCTTTCAAGCAAGCTCTATCCCTTACGAGATTTCCGCTGCAAGGTCTGGTGACCTGCGCTGGTATAAGCGGCAAGGGACCAGCTACTGAGTGGCCCATCGACTCTTTGAAGCGTATCATGGACATCAATTTCACTGGCACCTTCATGTGCGCGCAGGAAGCAGCGCGAGAGTTTCAGCGAAAAGGGGTACCCGGCAGCATGGTGCTGATCGCCAGTATGAGTGCTCACGGCAGTAACAAGGTAAGACTGTTGAAGAAATGCCAGTTCTATTGCTAAGTGATGGTAGGGAGTCGATACGGCCGCGTACAATTCGTCGAAATCAGCCGTGGTGCAGCTAGCACGCTCACTGGCGGCAGAGTGGGGCAGCAGCAAAGACTACCCTCTCATTCGTGTCAACACGGTTTCTCCGGGTTACATCAGAACTCGCATGACTTCCCCCACGATGCACGCAGAGGGACTGGAGCAGCAGTGGTCTGAAGACAACATGATGATGCGGGTGAGCTCTGCGGATGAGCACAGAGGGGCAATCATTTTTCTGCTAAGCGATGCGAGTAGCTTCGTGACAGGCTCTGACTTGAGGACAGACGGGGGCCATACTGCTTGGTAGATGGTTGTACCGACATGTCCTATTATTGATGTTTTGCTTTCTCAATTTGGTATTCGTAATGACATGTTGTTGGATACGGTCCTTTATCGCCTCTATGGCGAAACTCTTATGTAGAAGACTAGCTATGTAGTTGCAGGCCTATAACAGTGGAGGGAATGAGGTTAATGTTCCAGTAGCTCAAGTTTGCCACAGTGTACCGCTATAGCTACCACCCCACGGCCGGCCCCGTCTTTCACCCATCTTTACCCAGTTCAGAAAGCCGAACTCAGCAGCCCTGCGATTCAACGTGGCCCCGCTGAGGAGGTCAAACAACAGGGCTGCGTGGTTGGTCTGCTGCGATCATAATCACGTTGCATTACGCTTCCCCGCACGCGAGTGACGCTGTTGAGACCCGAATGGGTCAACCCAGCATTACCGATGCGGGGAGGTCCTCGTCCCCCAACACGTGCCGAAGCAGGATATAAGGCAGACTTGATGCTTCTCCAGAGTTCTTTCTAAAGCATACCCTGCAGTCTTTCGAAAAATCGTACAACCATGACGAGCCTCTCCACGAAACTTGCTGAGCTGGAGACAGTCGGCAAGCCC
This sequence comes from Diplodia corticola, assembly GCF_001883845.1. Classification (NCBI taxonomy): domain Eukaryota; kingdom Fungi; phylum Ascomycota; class Dothideomycetes; order Botryosphaeriales; family Botryosphaeriaceae; genus Diplodia; species Diplodia corticola. The sequence goes on along the minus strand of NW_017971555.1, from coordinate 10,050 downwards.
ATACAGATCGGCATCATTGGCGCTGGAAAGTTTGGATCCATGTTGTAGGTATTTGTGCGAGCCAGTTCAGAGCGAGGGCTGATTGGAGACTGTAGCATATCGCAGTCGCACCGCACCACTGGCATGCGCCTTGCGGGCATCGCAGATCTGTCAGCAGAACGCGCCATTGCGGCTTTGAAACGGACCGGGTACCCACCAAACAAGTACGATGATACTGGAACCATGTCACTCGAGGAGGGCCTCGCATCCGAAAAGACTGCCATCACGACAGACGCAACGAAGCTGATTGCAACGCCGGGCATTAATGTCATTCTCGAGGTGACTGGCAATCCGGCGGCCGGCATCAAACATGCACTGCTCGTCTGTTCTCCTGCTCGACTTCCACCTTGAGACTATAGCTAACCATGTGAAAGTGCTGCGAGCATGGAAAGCACATTGTCATGGTTAACGTTGAGGCCGATGTCCTTGCCGGCCCGCTCCTGGCCCAAAAGGCGAGGGAGGCAGGCATAATCTACTCCATGGCTTACGGCGACCAGCCCGCATTGATCGCCGAGTTGGTCGACTGGGCCAGAACTGCAGGATTGTAAGTCAGCAACCCCCTCGGCTGTCCTCGATGCCAACATGATGCAGCGATGTAGTGTGTGCCGGAAAGGGGACGAAGCACTTGCCACAGTTCCACTATTCGACCCCCGATACAGTCTGGGACCACTATGGCTTCACGAAAGAGCAGCTGGCATCCGGCGACTTTAACCCGCAGATGTTCAACTCCTTCCTTGACGGCACCAAGTCAGCACTGGAGATGGCTGCCGTAGCCAACGGATGCGGGCTGTCCCCGCCGACTGACGGCCTTTCCTTTCCACCTTGTGGCAAGCACCACTTGCCAGAGGTGCTGAAGCCCCGGTCAGAGGGCGGTCAGCTGGACAGGAAAGGTATGGTCGAAGTGGTCTCTTGCTTGGAGCTTGACGGACGGCCGGTTTTCAACGATCTTCGCTGGGGGGTGTACGTTGTCATCGAAGGTGAGTGAAGGTAAACCCAAGATCCATCGCTTTACTGACAATGAACAGCCCCTGGAGACTACCAGAAGGAATGCTTCAAGCAATACGGGCTGGAAACGGATAGTAGTGGCAAGTACGCGGCGCAGTACAAGCCCTACCATTTGATCGGGCTGGAGCTTGGTGTTTCGGTAGCCAACATCATGTGTCGGGGCGAGCCCACTGGACAGACCCGAGCTTGGGCTGGTGATGTCGTTGCAACGGCGAAGCGCGACTTGAGGGCAGGAGAGCAGCTTGATGGAGAAGGCGGTTTTACCGTCTACGGCAAACTTATGACGGCGCAGGATTCGGTCCGAATAGAGGGTCTGCCAGTCGGATTAGCCCATGGATTCGTGCTTAAGGGTGATGTGAAAAAGGACCAAGCCTTGAGCTGGAAGGACGTCGAGCACAATCAAACACAGGCGGTGAAGGTACGCCGCGAGATGGAGGCCATGTTCAGGAATTAGATCCTTAGACGAGGAATCTTCAGCTGGCTACAGGACATATATGGTACCCGTGGCCCAAGTGAAATGGAGTGGGAGCTGGCAGTCCACTGAACGGGTGCTTCAAAGCCCAACAAGTGGATACTAATGTTGCTTGTATAACCTCGGCTACTTTACATACAACACAACGGTTGGAAGGCTCGGCAGTCTCTATCGACATTGAGATGCGAAAGCCAGCGTGGAAACGCAAAGTCTGTTACTGGACAGTGCGGTAAGGTTCGGCTAACATCCCTACCCCGCATGCAGCACGCATCCGATGGTCTCGGAACCAGGTATTTGATATCGGAGACAATTCGCACATCCATCCTGAGATGATGCTTTCTTGTTTCCATGACTGGGGATTCGGCCATGTTCTCAGCGATCCAGTCGGCGAAGCACCAAGATGCCATCTCCCTTGGAAATACCCTTTCCCTCCTCACCATCACAGCCGTAATCTACTTCCTCGCCACCTGCACCTACAACATCTTCTTCCATCCCCTCCGAAACATTCCCGGTCCACCTCTCGCTCGCATCTCCCGCCTCTGGAGCCGGATCGGCAACCTCAACGGCACAAAATCCTTCCGGATCCACGCCGCGCACGCAACCTACGGCGCGGTCATCCGTATCGGGCCCAACGAGCTGTCCTTTGCGTCACCCGCCGCGACGAAGCAGATCTACAACACGTCGTCAGACGTCTTCGTGAAAGAGCAGTCCTTCTACCATGCCAAGCGCGTCTTCCACGAGGAGCACCTGTTCAGTTACCGGGACCCGGAGGCGCACAAGCAGCGCAAGAAGCTGCTGCAGCGGGGATACTCCCAGCGCGCGGCGCTCGAGTTCGAGCCGCACATCTCGTCCAAGATCCGCATCATGTTGGACCGCTGGGCGCTCGCGGCTAGTCAGAGCGGCGTTGTGGATGTCGTGCCCTGGGCGCACTGGGTCGGGTTCGACATCGTGTACAACTTCCTGTTCGACAGCGACGCCGGGTGCGTGACCGAGGGGCGCGAGCACTGGGTCGTGCCGTGCATGCGTTCGTGGCGCCCGACGTTCGCGTTCAAAGAGCTCATCCCCCAGCTCGAGCGGTGGGGCCCGTATGTTCCCGGGCGTGTTGGTGGGTACTTCAGAGATGTGAGGCGGTGGAAGGAGTACTGCGTGCGGGTCGTACGACGGTGTCGGGAGGAGGGGGTGAGCACGCCGTTTCTGCAGAACGTGCTGAGCGGCAAGGACGCGTTCCTTGGACGGGAATTGAGGGATGAGGAGCTGGCGGAGGAGTGCATGGGCGGCATGTTTGGCGGGAGCGGTACGACGGCGAATACGTTTGTGTATGTGCTGTGGGCCGTGCTGCGGAGGCCCGAGGTGATGAGCAGGCTGAGGGAAGAGCTTGCGAATGCGTTTCGGGATGATGCTACTACGGCTGTGCCTGCAAGCGTCGAGTGCGCAAAGCTGCCGTATCTGCAGGCTGTCATCAACGAAACACTAAGGCGCTATCCCACCATCATCGCGACCAAGCCACGGACAGCAATGAGGGAGACGGTGGTTGCAGGTGTCTCGGTTCCAAAAGGCGTAAGTGAATCAAAGCTGTGCCTCTCCCTGCTGCTCCTCTTCTTCATCATTCTCCCACTACTATCTTCCCCCGCATGATCTTCTTCATTGAAGAAATAGCCACTAAAGACACTGCTCGTCCATAGACGATCGTCGGCTCACAGAACTACACGGTACTCCGCGACGACACGGCCTTCCCCAATCCTGAGAGCTTCTTGCCGGACCGTTGGCTTGAGAAAGACGGTGATGAGCTCCGGAAAGAAGCATTTACACCCTTTTCGGTTGGCCCGAGATCTTGCATTGGAATCAAGTGAGTTGATCTGGCGAGCTGGATGGTACAGTACTGACTACTCCAGCCTTGCAAAGATGGAACTAAACAAGCTCGTGGCTGCTTTCTTCCTACGATTCGACGCTGTGGTGGATGAGTCTATGCGAGAAGAAGATATGAGGATGTATGACCTATTCAGTGCAGGGCCTATCGGAGGAAAGCTATTGATTCGTCTGGTTGAAAGAAGGTAGAAGTGACTGACAAATGGCGGCCCGCCATCATAGACCGTGGGATTCGGCAAGACGTCCGGGGAAGAGTTCCACATGCGGCCAACAATGGTCGTGGCGGGCCGGGGACGGCGATGGCGTGGGTTTTGGTGTCGCGCGAATGGACGGCAACACGAAAAACAGTCTGCATGAGTGGAACCGATATTTCAGCAAATGCTGGAACTCATTTTGGAGGGGCGAGGCTGTGAGTGGTAGCTGGGGTCATTTCCCGAAGAGTGGTGCGAGGAGACAAGGCGTCCCTACTACAAACAGCTACGACGTTAAGGTTGATGATGGAGAAGCTTGTAGTATTCACTGCTTTTTCATAACAAATTTCAGGCCCATGCTGAGCCTCTGTAACTGTATTCGTATCATTTGATTGTTTCCAGCTCGTACCCACCGTCTTGCTCAACAGCTATACCAAATACAGTTCCGACTCGGTCAGCCCCTCGACCCATTCCTTGTTCATGATCATGCCGTTCCCGATGCGGACATACTCATCCGACTTCTCCTCCCGTGGCCGCAAATACAACACCAGGTAGGATCCGTTCTCAAAGTTGTGCGGATGGAACATGACGACCAGACAAAAGACGCTCGCCGAATCCATGCCTTCACCAAGGCCAACATCCGACGCCGCCAGTCCAACAATATCGCCGCCCTCCTCGCCCCGGACCTCACAGTCACACGGATGCAGGTACGGACTGGGCTTCTCAATGATCCGCAGCTCTACGCGGCCCAGCTTGCCCTTAATCCTGATCCTCCGCTTCTTTCCCTCGTCCTCCCCGCCACTCTCGACCGCCAACTGCGCACGCACCTCCGGGCCGTCGTCACTGTATCTCTCCTCCGACATGAGGCCCACGCCACCGAGGGTCGACGCCCACGACCAAGTCGGCGCCACGCCCTTCAGCTCAGGCGGCCTGCTCAGCTCGCCCGGCCGGCCGAGGCGCGACCACATGAGATGGGTGGCCAACGCATCCGTCCACAGCCCGTACACGCACTCGGGCAGCTCTTGCTTGCCGCTGCCCCTCAGCCTGGCCAGCTCTTCCACCACGCCGCCCAGCGCGACCAGCCGATCCGTCAGCACCGCGCACTGCCTGGTCGAGAACTCGGTGACCAGGCGCGCCCAGTCCGTCTTTGTGCGGCCGTACGCGTAGTCCAGCACGCCGTCGTCCCACAGGGCGCGCTTGCGGCAGCGGCGGCAGCTCCACACGGCGGCGCCCCGCGTGAAGTAGACGATGCGGCGGGCGAGGACGTACTCCTGGGTGGCCCAGGCGCGGGCGTTGAGCGGGGCGTGCTCCGAGTCGGGGCTGAGGACGGCGGCGGGCGGGCGCAGCTCCGCGCGCACGACGCCGGCCGCGGCGCCGGTGGCCGCGTCGAGGAAGGGCAGCGTGACGGCGGGGCGGGCGGGGTACTGGCGGAAGATGCCGGAGGAGGGGGTGGCGGCGTCGGAGGCGGCGAGGACGACGCGGGCGCGCGAGTAGACGGGGCCCATGCGGGCGGCTTCGCGGCGCCAGTCGGACTCGTTGTCTTGGACGATGCAGAGGGAGTCGATCCAGAGGTGGCGGAGGCCGAGCTCTCGCGTTGCCTGGACGGCGTCCTGGAACGTCGCGGGGAGGCTGGCTACGGCGATGCCCGCGGTGTGGGCGGCGAGGTTCGCGCTGGTCGTCGTCGGCGGGTGGGACGAGGGTGGGCCCCAGCAGTAGGAGAGGGCGGCGTAGTGGCCCCGTTGTCCTGGCTGCGTTTCGAGGAGGCGGATCGAGGGGGACGAGAGGCTCGGGTCGCCGAGGTCGAGGATGCGGGTGGGGAGGGCGGGAGGCTGGGACTCGTCGATTAGGGTGCCGTCGAGGGTGAGGGCGCACTCGGGGTGTTGGGCGATGCAGCCGGAGATGAGGTTGTTGATGTGGGCAAAAGAGGAGGGTGAGCCGGAGGAGGTGATGTTTGGGCCTGAGTAGACTTTGCCGGATGTGGCTGCTGGGCTGCCTGCGGGAAGTGTCAGAGAAGTGATGGCTCGTAAATGGGCTGTCGAGGGAAATGCCTGGCTCCGCGGAGAAGCGGACGTAGCTCTCGAAGCCGCTAAATAAGAAGCAGTCGTCGTCGTGGCTGTTTCTATTGTACTTGATGGACATGATACATATGCCCGGCATGTCGTCATCGGTGTAGTCGACGGCGTCTTTCACATCGGCCGGCCGAACCCAGAACTGGAGATAGCGTGCTTCCAGCAGCCGGCGGCCTTCCTCATCGTCACGAGGTTCCAGGTCCTTCTCGTAGCCTGCATCTTCGAAGGCTTTTTTTGTGAGGTAGCAAAGGGAGCAGGAGGATGCGGAAGCCGCAAGATCAGATAAGTGACGGTCTCCTAAGCCGTTGGGGTCGTGTACAGAAATTTGTTGGATCACTTTGGTGCATGCTGCGCACAACTGAGCGGCGGGCGGGTCCATGGCAAATGTCGTTGGCGCTGGTGGCTTAAGGAGGGCGTGGGGCAGGTATTTGTATACTTATTTAGCGTGGGAGGCTGATGCCTAGCGCACTGACACATCAAGTCTTCCCCTGCGTCATGCTTACGTGAGACGGTGGTCTTTTTTTTGGAGCGGAAACGATAAGATTAGGGGTTCTTTGAAAGCCTGCAACATATAGTTGTATGGACTTTCGGAGAATACAATAACCTTTAAGTTGGCGAATATTCATGGCAAAGAGCAATGTCGACACGTACGAGAAGCGAGGATGTTGGTCGTCTTTCAAACACAGTGTGACTTCTGCATTAGCTACGACTGAGATAATCACGGTAGGTCCAAGAAGATCTTCCTCAGCTTCTGGTAGTCCGGAGTTCCCAGTCCGGTGACAGGATCCCAGCCAGGCTGAGCAGCAAAGCCATCCGTGCCGCACCCGGGGTTTGACCCGGTAGTAATGTCATTGAAAGCCCCCGGATTGGCGTAGAAGATGGGGTTCAGGAATCCCACCGGTCCTTTCCCACGCTGCATGCGCTCCTCATTTAGCAGGTTGACAAGTGAGGCGACGATGGGCGTGCTGGCCGAAGTTCCACCCACTCCATACGTCTTGTTCAGATAGACGGTGGTGATGTTTAGCCCCAAAGCAGACACGTCAGGATATGCACGCGATGTGCCGCTGTTGTTGTACGTCTTGTGGTCGTACGGCGGCGGGTAGTTTTGGAGATAGTCGTTCACGGCGGATTTCTGGTAGTCTGGGACGGTGAAGATGTTTGAGAATCCCCCTCCACTGTAATAATCGAGCTTGCTGTTGGTCGCATCTGGCTTCGCAACGGCGACTTCGCCTCCGGTGATCGAAGATGTCGCCAGCTGAGTTGCACCCACTATGGAAGAGTCAGCACGAGAATGCGGCCAAGATGGGACGGCGGGCACACATACCGACAGTAACGTAGGGGCAGTTGCACGGAAATGACGGGGAGAACCTTGTGCCGTTTACGTCTACGTACAGCTCATCCGCATTCAAGCAGCTGTTGTCGTAGCCCGCATTGTAGCGGTTGGCAACGCCAGAGTCACCGCTGGCGAAGAGAATACTGACCCCTTGCAGCCCGAGCTTCATCCATTCGTGGCACTGTCTCCACTGATAGAACTCTGGCAGAGCGCCCTCGATCTGGTTGTACGAAAACGAGAAGACATTGGAGGTGGGCGCACCCCCGCACTGTAGGGGACCGGTGTAGCCGCCGAGGTTGGGGTCCGGATATGCGGGATCAACGTAGGGCGCATCGCCGCCCTCATAGGTGCAGTAGCTGGCATCAAGTGCGTCGAGGAAGATGTTGAAGGTGCCGACACTGTCCACATTGACGCCATCGCCAACCTGGTACAGGCGCAGCTTCTGCGGCCAAATGATTGAGTATGCTGTCTGGAAGTCCAGTGCTGACTCGATGACGTTTCCCGCCTCGGCTTGAGTGATGTTGGAAGGCTTGCCTCCGTCAATGCTGATGAACTCCGGGATAGTGTCGCTGGGTATCCGTGGAGTGGTCCAATTTTGGAAGAAGGGGACCAGATCGGGGTCGTAGAGGTAGTCGGCCCATTCGGCAATTCCCATTTCGTTGCCTGGTAGACTGGAGTTGAGGAAGGTAAAGTTGTAGATGGCACGCAGGCAGTCGATGGTGATGAGGGTGCCACACTCTTTCGTGCCCGTCAGCCCGGTGAGAGGGCTGGGTGCGCTCAGGGCAGGATTGAGGTTGGCCACGGGACGGAGCCCGTCAAGTTGAACGGTCGGCATCGCAAAGTCGACGTGCTGCTGGACGTGCATCGGAAGATGGTACTCATCACAGGCAATGCGGAAGCCGCCAGTCTTCTTGTGCTCAAAGAAATGGTACTCCGTGTTGAACAGACGCTCCGCCTCCTCGACTGTGCCGTTAAACTGGATCCAGTTGCGCCCTGAGACAGTACATCAGCAAGATTCCAAGATTACTCACGCCCGATACATACCGGTAGAGTATGTCAGACGAGAAGAATCGATGCCAGAGTCCAACAACCAGTTGGTGACACTGCCCGTGGCCTCGTGGGATGGGGCGAAAGTATTGGCGACCTTTTCAGCACTCCAGTGCTTGCCGAAGTTTGGGGATGCAGGGTCCGACACGTCCATGAGAAAGTCATCGGCCAGGTGCAGATTGCGTTGCTGGAGACCAATGCGAATAGGGAGGAGTTCGTGGCCATGTGCACGCGACCGTTTGGTCCACTCGTGGGGATGACCGTTCCGCCTCTCGTGCAAAACATGGCTCGAGGGCGCCGGGGCCGTGAAAACAAGGGTGCAGCATGCTGCGATACCAAGGTAGCGAGAGAACCGCATCGTGCCGCGGTTCTTTGACGCCTTTCGCTGCGTGCAACAAACTTAAGTACTGCGCAACATCCATGTCAATCAAGAAGGCCAACAGTACCACCTGCCTTATCGGGTTGGGCAATCTGAACAAGCACGACAAGCTTTGGATCTTCGTGCTTGGCCAGTCCATTATTTCCACGAATCCACATCTGTCGTTCGCATGGAGCCAGCTCATGGGTACAGATCCTTCAGCAATTCCTTCACTAGTGTGTACTACGTCATGAGCAGCAAGGTTGTGAGAAACAATTGCCGCAGCGGACCCGTCACGGACTGTTACCCCGCTTTCCTATCAGCCCGAATCGGGTTCCATCCTCGCCGGCCATCCGATCACACCGCTTCCAACTGCAGGCTCGTGAAACATGATTGGAATGGTGACTCGTGGCGATGCATAACCGAGTATGACCTGCAGGTCCTGATTGAGGTTTTAATTTCCCTTTGTCGAGCCGCATAATCAATAAATCAGCCATTGTGGCGTTGGCCCGCCTGCTCGTAAACAGCGATACCATGCATACACCTGCCTCTTCTGAACAATAAGATCAGCCATGATTGGCTTGGGCTGTTGTGCGTATGCCACTGTGCTCGCCTTCGTTCCCAGATGTTTCTCTCATTGATTTCTTTAAATCCTCCTCAGGACCTACTTGCAGGTTGAAAGCCTCTTGATGAGCCTACGCAGCCGCGCCGGATCGTTTTTCAGGCTCCAGCCCATGCTGCCTCTTGCCACCGGGCTCTAGTTTCTAACCGTCTTCTTCACACCTCCGACCTTTACAGTGTTAGTATCAAGCCTCTCTCTTGCCGCCTAGACTTTCCACCGTGGGAGGATAGTAAAAGCATGATCCTTGCCATGCACACGGGCTCCTCAAAGCGCCCGTCTTTGAGCTTCAAGTGGCGCGGCTTGTCAAGCTGCTGGTGAACGCTCGCCGCCGCTGTTGCTGGTGGTGATGCTCGCCGCCGCCGCTACTTCTGGTGAACGCTCGCTGCTGCCGCCGCCGCCGCCGCCGTTGCCGATGGTGATGCTCGCCGCCGCCGCCGCTATTACTAGTGGTAATGCTCGCCGCCGCCGCTGCTGCTAGTGAACGCTCGCTGCCGCTGCCGCCGCCGCCGCCGCCGCCGTTGCTGGTAGTAATGCTCGCCGCCGCTGCTATTACCGCGCGCGGAAGGATAGATAGGGCGGAACGGGTTAGAGAAATCGCGTCGTCGACCCGAAATTATCTAACGTCTACTTTAATTTAGCGGGCGAGTTTAGAGTAAACTCTTTTAGTAAATTAAATTAAATCTATATATATTATATAAAGAATAAATATTCTATTCTCTATATAATATATATAGAAATTAGAAAATTTATTTATAAAACTAGTTCTCTTATTATAAATTCTAGAATATAAGGGCTTTATAATTCTAAAAATAAAAAGCTATAATAGTAGACTTCTTTTACTAAGCTTTAAAGTCGCTTAATAAATAAATAAATTAAAGAGTTTATTTTAAAAAGATAAAAGAGAGATAATAATAATTAGATAAAAAGATATTATATAATTATATAATATATAGTAAGTTAATTATCTTTAAATTAAAGGGTTTAAATTAGAACTTTAAGTTAACTATAAAAAGCTAAGTATCTAGCTAAAAAAGCGTATCTATATACT